>NW_024581660.1:0-231447 GCF_017639235.1 Corvus kubaryi
CTCAGTTTCCATATCTGAAATATGTAGCCAGTGGGGCTTCCTGTACTTCAGGTATTAAGAATCCCATATGCTTCTGTATGACAGTGATAGAGACATATAAATCTCTTGGCATGACAAGTAAATGATGATAATGCATGAACACCCAGCAGAATGATGTGGTTTGATTGTCAGTTTTTTAGCCAGGATATGCAGTTAAAAATTAAGGTAGTTTTCCTTGTTAAGTGGCCATCTTTGAGGAATGCTCCTCATCTTTCTTTTCAACAGAAATCTCCCAGTTTCCTCCTACTCTGTGCAGTGTCCCACTGTGAATAAGCAGTCCAGGCTGCAGTTGTGCTGGCAAAGACAAGAGCCTGAGCAGCAGTGTAGCCTCTTCCCTGTCGGTGACATGGAGCAGATGCTGCACTGCAGGGTGCTGATACAAGCAATGGGAGTAAGAGAGCTTTAGACTTTTTTTTTTTTTTTTTTGTATCTGACCCATGTAGTCCACTGACTTCCCCCACATGTCCTCTGCTGTGAACCTCAGATGCTGATCAGATGCTTTTCCTTGTACAGTGGCCCACCTCTGCTTACCTGCCAGCACTGTTGCTCTCCCTGCTGTGGCTGCTAGTTTCAGCCTGCCCCTTTCACCCTCCATACTCAAGACTCACCTTGACCTTGTGCTGTCAGGGAAAGCAAAGAGAGCATAAAAGGCTACCCAAGCAGAATGGCAGAGTTTGCACTTCCTCTGTTCCTCTATGCATGAAAAGCAGGATAGCAAAGAAAGCCCACTGGATTGTTTCTGTGTTTAATTAGCACAAAGCTGGCAAGTGTTGTGTGGTTCTAAGGCACTGAAAGGGTGGGTAAAAATCTTTGTTTTCCTGTTAACTCTCATCAGAGCTCTGCTTATTAGATACAGCAGGTGTATTTGTAGCTGGTCTGCAGCTTGCAACATAGGGCAAGAAGGAAAGGTATACTTGGCTCTCAGAATTTTGCTCTTCCTCCTCTTATTCATGGAATTTGACCAGTTAAGTAACCTGAGTGAATATAATGGACTGGTTTTGGCTCTGAGTATTTGGCAAGAGACCTTTATCAGAAGAGAAAGAAGCAGCTCCTTGGTAGATATAGAAATTTGAGCTGTAGGTTAAAACCAGGCTTCAATCTCTAATAGTGCTGGCAGGCTCCATAGTTTGCTTGGCTGCTGCATTTATTCAGAAGCGTTTCTTGGCCTCTGTAGTCTCTTGGGTGGATTTTCATTTCTTTGTGGTTTGTTGCCTTAGTACTTGAGAAAAATGACACTGTCTGGGTTTTCCAAACCTCTGATGTGTCTCCACAGGCATGTGTTTGATTTTCTGGTTATTCCCGCTGCGTCCATCTTACAAGTCTGGCTTTCAGGGTCAGAGTGCCTCTCAGTACCTTTCTCCTCAAGGTAACATAGGAGAAATCCTCGGAACTAAAGGCACGTTTCTCCACTGAGGCTGGTCAGGAACAAGAGCTGAGGAATGGCTAGCCGGTAAGAGAGTGGCTAGTGTTGTGATCTGCAAATTTCATAGTTCAGTTGTGTTTGCAGCTGAATTCCTTAAGCTTCTTTCTGTATGGGGTTGAAATTGCTTATATTCCCCAAAGAATTTTTTTAAATGGTGAAGAAGTGTGTGGAATCATTCCTTAATAACTTGCTGATTAAAAAAATAAAGGAAAAAAGAAAAAGGTGAAGTTTGTGAAGAGGAGAGGAGATAAAATTTATTGTCTAGGACTACCTAAAAGAAAAAGCTGGGAAATTAACCAGATTTTTGGTATTTTTACTTCTGTATTTTGCCTTTTCCTCTTTGGCTTCTCTGAGACCTGCTCTGGGACTTGGTGTGGTAGGAGGCAGGGGTCTGTGCAAAGGAACTACCCTTCATGATGTCTACCAGACCTCTGGTGTAATGGGAGATCTGTGTAGGTCCTTGTAATTCACATAGCTTTAAGGAAGATAACAGGAGATCAGTGAACGTAAAAAATTATGGATGGATATATTGCCATTGTGAAGCGCTAGCATTGCTGTATAATGCTCAGGACAACCAGAGCTAGAGGAATGTTTATTTTAGTGTCAAAGATGGGGCAAAACTCATAGAGGGGTATCTAGATGAAAATTTGCCAGATTAGGTACTGGTAGCTGTGTGAGCTTGGAATTTGATGATATTGTTATGACTATAAGTTTATTATTGTGTAGAAGACCTTTTGAGTAAGCATGGGATGCTGCAGAAAGTGGCAAAATCCTCTTTCTTCAGAGTTCCTCTAGTGGGCACTGTGTTGTTGGAGATTGATTTTTTTTTTTTTTTTCCCTTCACCGGAAATAAACCCAGTAGGGCTCCAGTGACCAATTTGTAGTGTAGCTTGCTGGCTGCCTCCTACTAAATTTTCTTTTCCTTCATTACTTAAGCTGAAATGCTCAATTGTGTCTCAACTGCAGCAATGAACACACCTACAACAAATTTCCAAAGCTTCAGATATCAGGCCTATATATCTATATGCATTATCTCTACTTTGCATCTGACACAGAAATGTGTCTTTAAGGCAGTTGGGTGTTTGCCTGCCCTTTCTTGTGGCATGTTTGAATGAAAGACATGTGATGTTACATTTTGACCGGCTAAGACACGTCAGAATCAGACAGATTGAAAATGTTTTCCGCGTGAGAAATTGTGGTTTCATTCAGATCAAAATATTTAGGAAAAAAACCCCCAACTGATTTGGATGACAATCTGCAGAAAAAAGCAATGTATTTTTAATTTGTAGAGTTTCTTAATTCTGATTTTTTAAAAAAAAAGTTATCTATTGTAGCTTATTTTATAATTTACTGAGATGATTAGCCCTAATATGGATCTACTACTGATGAACTGCAAGATACCACAAAATGTTGAAGTGTTTTAAGGAAAAGGCATGTACTCCCGCACTGACCAAATGGCATTAATGAAAACCCATGGACTCAACCCCACCATGCATCACCTGTGGGAATTGTTAGGTTTGGAAGTGCAGGCAAAAGGAGACCTAAGCATAGGTTAAACTTAACCAGAGAGGAGAACAGAGTTCCAGTTTGCAGACAGCAAGTGGAGCCTGGAGCACAGGCAGAAAGATGACCAGATTGGTGCCCTTTGAAGCCTTCCAGAAGAGAAGAGTGGTGTGAAGCACTGTTATCATTTCAGTTCGTTGGAAGTGACAGCTCCATAGGTACTGCTGTCTATCAAGAGCTCCACTAAAAGAAAGGCTTGGGGAATAATTTTGAGTGGGCAGCACTCGAGTGGGCTCTTCCCAATTGACTTCTAACACGTATGACTGAAGAGTGCAGTCTCTCAACAGAGACAGTGAAGGCAGCAAGGCTGAGTATATTAACAAAGAACCACAGCTACTGATTTGAGAGGCTGGGATTGTCAGCAGTTTGGTTTTTAGCTTTCTAGCATGTTGAACCGAAGTAGTTTACAATGTAGCTGGACCTAACGACTGGGCAGCAGGCATTCCCAAAGAAGAGCATAACAAATACCTCTCTGTGCAAGAAAGGCTCTCTGAGATGCAGCCAGCCCAAGCTGAGATTTGGGCTGGATAAGTAAGGCTCTGCCTATGAAAATCGCTTGGGTGCTGCACCAGTATGGCGTGACAGTCATTCTTGAGCTGTGGGATGTTTTCCCTGTCATTGCCGCTGCCAGTGTGGTGACTCCCAGGTTGCCCGAGGCAAAAGATAGCTAAACCGAAGTACAAATCCTCTATCCCGGGAGAACAATTGGCTGTGATTTCAGACCTCATTTGTCAGTGGTGTTTAATTATAGCCCTGCTGCCACTTACAGTGGAGGTCACTGCTGTATTGTAGGTCTATTTAGTGCTCCCTCTGGTCTTAAAATCTATGAATCTATATCACACTATTTTGGGGCATTTGTAACAGTCTCCACTAGTTTTTTTCCAGACCTGAAATTGCTTAAGTTTCCTCCTAGTTAACTGACAAAATGTTGTTGTTGGAAAGCTGACTAAAACGATTTGAGCCCCTTTTCAGGTCTGGGAGTGAAACAAAATGTAGGTTTCATCTGGTTTAATTTCTATCCTTACAGTTGCCCAGCTGTTTTTTCCTTGTGCACAGCTCTGCTGCAACATGGCCATGTGAATTATTTTCACTTGCAGATACTGTGTCATCAATAAGCTGTTCTGTAGTAAAACTATCAAATGTAAAGATCATTGTATAAAATGTTTCTAGCACATCTGGTCCCATAAATAGTATTCAACTTAAAATTAACTTTGTACACCAAGCACTCTTTAGTCAAGCAAAGCTTTCACTCATCTGATGAAAGATGTTCTTAACTAAGAGCTAAACACAAATCTACTTAGATTTGTTGATCTTGTCAGTTAAAAAGGTTACTTTTAAGTCCCATTTTGAAAAGTGATTCAGGAGCCTTGAAGCCTTGTGACTGGTCTGGAATTCAAAATAGTAATTTTGATAATTTTACTTTCATATTGTATTTATTTCTGTCCTTTTTCACCTCTGAAGATTTGGCCCAAAGAGCACATTCTTCTAAGAGATTCTTTCCTTGCCTGTGTTTGCCTTTAATAATTTCAATGATCCGATACTGAACTAAAAGCAAGACCAATCAAATGTTCTTCTTTTAAAACTGAGTGAAGAAGGAATATTAATTGCAAAAATTCTGCTTAAATGTGATGTTAAAGTTGTGAATTTAAATGGTAATACCTGCTACAATCAAAATGCCACATGGCATCCATTCAAACGTGCTTCAGGCATCCTGCACTTGAATTGTGTGCAAGGCAGGAAAATAAAACAGCTAAAACGCTGTCAGGTTAATAATAAATTGTGCATACATGTGGCACATTTCATCAGAGTATTCCTAAACATCTCACAACTACTGATAAATCAGTCAGCCTTCACATCACTCTACCACACTGTGAAATGCATGCTATCTCCATTTTACTGATGGCAAAACTGAGAGGCAAGCAGAATGAGAATTACTGAAGGGTATCAAGTCAGACACTGCCTGAGATGGAATTGGAATCCAGAATGCTAAATCCTAAGTATTAAACAGTGTAGCAGTTTATCTAGTTTTATCCAAGTGTGCTAGAAAAGCCACAAAATACTGTGGTTTACGTTGAATGTGAAGCTAAAAACAGAGCATTGGATTTTACGGATTCTTGTAAAATTTCAGTTGAAATTCAAAGAAATACCTCTTTTTATTCTTTTTGGTGAATTGGATTTTCCATAACCGAGAAGTTCTGCCTTTGGGACTGTTGTCTCATAATTTTGTCAGCTGAAACCACCTTGAACCACCTTGTTCTGTACCTTGTGCCAGTAGGCAGCACTACTTGGGCTATGCTTTATGGATTCCCCTGTTTAGTGTTTTTTTGGAGTTAGTAATGAGGAAAAATAGACTTGTAGCAATAAAAGTTTTAGCTGATTTTTCCCATCTGTGGTTTATGCATGCTCTGATACAACTTTTCAAGACAGGATCCAGTTCCTCTAAATGTTTCCAATAGAGAAGGGTTTGTGATTTCACTTTAAATACAAAAATGAAGGACTAATTTCAACTATTTGAATACTTTACTGAACACACCCTTGGATGGAAGGTGATAGGGGAAAGTGTATTGTGGTTTTATATATTCCCTCCCTTCTGAATCTCTGCAAACCTGCCAAGGTCATCTTCAAACCTGCAAAGGTTAACTGCAAACCTGCTCTTATGTAACCTTCTCTTTCTGTCCAGCCTTCATTGTCCATAGAAACAGTAAATTTTACTGGAAACTTTGTTCCAGAGTGGAGTGGCTCCAATGGACCACTGAAGTGCTGAACTTCCAGCTGAATAGAACTGGTTGTATAGAAGGTTGCTCATATGTGATGAAGAAAGAAGAGTTTTCGATTTGACTTTTTTGTTTTGTTGGTTATTTTCATAGAATCATTTAGGTTGGAAAAGACATTTAAAATCACCAAGTTCAACTGTTAACCTACCACTAAGTGCTACTTCTACACATTTTTTAAAATACCTCCAAGCGATGGTGACTCAGCCACTTTCCTGGGAAGCCTGTTCCACGTGGAAACTGCTTGGCAACCCTTTCTGTAAAGAAATTTTTCCTAATATCCAACCTGAACGTCCCCTGTCACAACTTGAGACTGTGTCCTCTCATCCTATCACTTGTTACTTGAGAGAAGAGGCTGATCCTCCCCTAGCCCCAATCTACTTTCAGGTTGTTGTAGAGAGGCGTAAGGTCTCACCTGAACTTCCTCTTCTACAGGCTTTTCCTCTTCCCCAGCTCCCTCAGCTGCTTCTCCTAAGACTTACTCTCCAGACCCTTCACCAGCTCTGTTGTCTGGACATGCTGCAGCACCTCAGTGTCCTTCTTGTAATGAGGGCCCCAGCCCTGAGCACAGCACTCGAGGTGTGGCCTCACCAGTGTTGAGTATGGGGGGACAATCACTTCCCTGGTCCTGCTGGCCACACTATTGCTGATACAGGCCAGGATGCCACTGGCCTTCTTGGCCACCTGGGCACACACTGGCTCCTGTTCAGCTACTGTGAACCAGCACCCCCAGGTCCTTTTTCTCTTTGCTGCTTTCCAACCACTCTTCCTCCAGTGTGTTGTGATGAATGGGGTTGTTGTGATCCAGATGCAGGACCTGACACTTGGCCTTGCTGAACCTCATACCACTGGCCTCAGCCCATCAATCCACCCTGTCCATATTTCCCTGCAGATTCTTCCTACCCTCCAGCAGATCAACACTCCCACCCAACTTAGTGTCTTCTGCAAAGTAAGGCTGCACTTGATCCCCTCATCCAGATCATTGATATAGATACTAAACAGAACTGGTCCCAATACTGAGCCTTGGTGAACCCGACTTGTGACCGGCCACCAGCTGAATGTAACTCTGTTTACCGCCACTCTTGGGTCTTGGCCATCCAGTTTTTTACCCAGCAAAGGGTACACCTGTCCAATCGTAAGCAGAGAGAAAATCACATGGAAAAATGGATTCCTGAGAAGACCTTTACTTTTATTATCTCTGCTCTCTTTGAGCAGCTTAAAAAAATATTTTTAAGAGTTCTTTCTTCTGTGTTTGTTCCCCAAAAATCTCTTCTTTAGACACTAAAAATGGTTCCAGTATGCTCCATTTCTAATGTTACCCTTGAAAACAAAGTTGCCTGGCAAAGAACAGTTACCCAAGTGAGCAGCAAGTTCAGCGTGGAATGAAGATGGTGGCAGATGGGGCATGATGACCTTGTGCTTATGTTGGAAACAATATCATAATGAGAAAACATGAGTAGATATTCTTTAGCCCAAAAATGCTCTCTTATTTTCTATGTAATTGTGGTAAACTGCATTTAACCATGCTGTCCTCCAGCAGATACTCTGTTTTACTGCACAGCATACAGGAGTATGAGTAGGACTCTTCTGCTCAAGGGTAACTAACAGTTCAGACTGGTATTTATTATGGAAGCTGTTTAAATTAAATTATTTAAAGCTGTAAGCACTACGTATGAATTATTTTAGTGCAGTACACAACAATTTAATTGTTGATGCTGTGAAGAACCACATCACTGGAATTCCTTTATGTCTGTAATAAAACTCACCATCAGAACTAGGCCAGAAGGAAACAGATCTAAACTAACAGGCAATCCCAAGATCAGGAGTGACATTTGTTGGTAGCGCTGTCAAACTGGATCCCAAGATACTCACAGAAAAGCAAGTGGCCAGTCCAGACTCAGATGTAATTGTAGAGCTATTATCTCCATGATGGAAGCTCGGAGAGTGATGTGCAGACCTGTGACTATGTGGATCTTTTCATTAAATCTTTCTGTCAGTCTTTCCTAAGCCAAAACACACCTAAACATCAACACTCCAGCTGTTCCTTTCTCAGAGAAGAAGTATGAGCTGATTTTTGTAGCTGCTTATGGTTCTGCTGCTTTTCACAGCTTTTCCTCCAGCCTGATTGTCCCATCCAGGCCTGCCCCTGGCTCTGTTTGCCTTATCACTCTAGTGGGAAAAGGAAGGAAGGAGTAAGTGCTCTGACTTTGGCATTGATCTTCATTCTTCTTGCCCCCAACCCTAAAGTGGTAGATGGAGGAAGCTGATTTCAGGGAAGGAACGTGCAGTGAGAGAGATGACAGATGATGTGAGGAGAAGGAACTGTCAAGATGATCATGGCTAGCAGGGGAAGAGCCTCCTGGTTGTGACTTGCCAGGCTGGCTTTTGCGTACTGGCACTGGGAGGCAAAGCTGTCTTTCTGAGGCAAAGCTACGGGAGGCTGGGGGTTGGGCTTTGCAACTGGAGAAAAAGAAAATGAATCAGCAAGGGAAAACCCAGTCCTGCTGTGTGTTTGTAGTGGGAAAGCTGTCCAAGCATGGAAAGCTGATCAGCTTTCAAGGCACTCAGTTGGAAGATAAAGCTGTATTTCCACGTTTGCATTCTAGTATTTGTCTTCAGCTAAGTGGAATGTCCACATCTTTGAGGATCTCTTCCTTGAACATTGTCTAAACCTCCTTCCTTTTGATATCTGATTCCCTTGCTGGAATTTGCCACCTGATGCCAGAACACACTCTTCACACCTTCCTAGCCCTTGTCAAATGTGCCCCAAGAACTTTGCTAGGTAAAAGAAGAATGCAGTGATGCATGAATCTTCCTATTCCTACAACAGTCTTCCTTTTTTTTCTCATTCCTTTGCTCTTGGCTTTGGGGAGTGAAGTCTTCTAGATCTTCAGATGTCAGTATGGATCCTATTTGGCCTACACATTCCTCATGAATGAAATTAGAAGAGATGTAGGAAATTTGAGTCTCCCTTTCCTTTAGTAGGATGATGTAAAGGTGGTGTGACCTTCTTCCATTTCCCTCCAGGACTTAGGACAGAGAACTAGATAGTGGAACATTGCTAATGCACTCAAACTAAACTAATTTCTGAGAAAATACTCATCTCTCTTATCTCCAAGACCATCTGTCTGAACTGACTCCTCCTGACCCCTCTGGATTCAAAGCCCTGCCAGTTTTAAGAGCTCTGTATTTTCCAGGGTTAATCATTATATGGGATGAACACGACAGGCTTCTCTTCTGTGTGTGGGAATTTCAGAAAGGAGCAGATGCCCAACTTGTCATTCTCCACAAAACTGTGTAAATTGCAAGACATGAGGTAAAAGCTCCATCTGCTGGAGCAGTTTTTGAAGGTCCTGCTGGAGATAAGCTCTGGTCTCCTGCTCCCAAATGAGGTGGCTTCATTCAGTGCCTGCTGTAGCAGACAGGAAAGGAAAGACTGATGTGGAAACTATAGCAGGCAGAAAACAGCCAGGGTTGGTGTCACTCATGGTCTGACACAGCAGCACCAAGGCTGTCTTGGTCATCACTGGTAGTGGAGCCAAGTCCTGTATTTTCTAAGATGAGTGCAAAACTCCTGCCTCAGACCTTGACAGGAATATCCTAAAGTTGGCCAGTATCCAGCAAACCAATGATACTCTATGTGCCATGAGACTGCACTGCTGAGTGATCTGGAGTCAGTAAAAAGGTGGTGTTCGTTGCATTTGAGACAATGGAAAATGTCTTTCCCTACTGGTGTGGAGGAAGACTGTGAAGAGTAAAACCTAGTGACAAAGCAGTACTAATGCTCACTTGAGACCTCATAGCTGTAATTCAGGACAGAACTGAGTGTTCTGAAACATAAGAAGGCCCAACTTGTCCTTTCTAGGGTTTTGCATTTTATCATTGAATTGCAGTGAATGGTCAATAGATTTAACTTTCTTACCAACCTAAAGCTTAGTGAGATATTGGAGGATAAGAGTTGTCTTCTTCCTTGATAATACAGCCCACACACATTATACACCTGCAAATTTACAGTGGTGATTAGGAGTACTTCCAGAGTTTAGTGAATAAATCTTTGGAGACAGACTCATCCTCTTTTGTAATTTCAATATGGCTGTAACTACTTGACCAGTTTAATCTTTTATATCTTTTTCCCCCATTCTTTTCCCGGGTGTCACTCCTAAGAAAGCTTGCCCCAGTAGAAGTGGGTGTTGCTTTCTTTGTGAGTCATTTAAGAGACTATGTAGGAGTGAAGAAGTGGCTTTTGCTCATGCTCCATTATGCCAAATAATAAAGGGAGGTTGTTTCCCTCTTCTGGGTCTGAATGAACCCAGCAGATGCATACATGCTGTCTTCTGTCTGAGGTATAGACTAGTGAAGAGGGTCTTTATTCTCTGACCTCACCAAGCTCAAGACTGGCTCAAGACAGTTCTTTCGTACCATTTCCCAGTCTGTGGGATATACCTTGGAGTGATCCTGTTGAGCTCAGTGTTCCTAATACAAGGCCTATTTTTTTTTTTTTACCTTCATGTTATTGTAAAGGGTTCGTCAAGCATTCAGCATTTGGAGTAGAAGAGTGTTCCACTTCCCTGGTAGATAGAAACTACAACAGTTTCTCTTTCACTCATAGGAAGCAATTAAGTTCATAGACATTATGGGTGATAGGCAATATCCTCCTCTTGGATAGCTTCTTTTTCTCTAGGGTTGAAACTGTATTACGCTGGTGAGAAGGAATTGGTGCTTCTCAAATGATGGTGTGCAGAACTGATGCTATTTGTTAGAGTTCACCTCTGGCCTTCTAGAGCATGACCAAGGTCAATATATTCTGTCTAGGCACCAGAAAGCAATGGCATCACGTGTTTTTACCTCAATGTCTTATGGCTAATCGTGAAGAAAAAGGATATTCCTTATCTGCCCTGCAGTGACAATGGTCATGACTATTCCAGGACAATATCCCTGTAAGGCGCAGATAGCCATTTGAGCTCTCTGCAGTGGTGAGTGGTGTGCTCTAGGAAGAAGATGAAGCTATATTAGATAGTTGTTAGGGCTGGTCTACATAGTGTTTCTGCTTCTTTTAGAGGGTTCTGTTGTGGCATGGTTGATAAGCAAGATATCCATAAAATATTACATGATATAAACAGCCCGGAAGATGCACTCAATTGTTCTCTCACTGGGAAATCATCAGGATCTGGATCGAGTATTAATCCTGTTGCTCCATACCTCCAAGCTGGCAAGCTTCCTCACCAGACTTTTGATACCCAGCAACTGGTGGCTGCTGAAAAAAGTCTTTTTAAATCTTCTTCTGTACATTTTGCTAATACAAATATTCCATGACCAACTTGTTCACAAGGGAGGATACCAAGTGCTTCATCTGGTTCTCTATATACTGCCTCTGCTAGGTTCCTATTGCCTTAATTTTGCAACCGTGTAGTTTTCTATTACTTCCCTATGTGTGCTGCCTAATACCCAAGCTTAGGTGGTACAAGGCAGTGATTTACCTGATCATCTTTTACCAAATGACAGTATTTGGGTTGTCATACTAGTCTAGATGTCTAAATGCCCCCCACTCCTCCTTCCTTCTTCCGTTGTATGTGAAAGCATACCAGGTATTATCAGCTCTCTTTAAATGTATGTGCTGTTTTGCATATCCAGGCTCACTTCATCAGCTGTCATAAGGTCTTCCATATTTCAATACAGTAAAAACCTGACTAGTGAAAGTCCTGAGCAATTTGGTCTATTTTGACCTAAGGGAGTTGGGCAGTCAGAATAGATGGTTGTGAGACATCCCTTCAAACCTCAACTACTTTGCAGCTCTGTGAACTTAAAATCCCGTGTTAGTACTTGTTTCTGTAACATGCTGTGAGGTGACAATAGAGAATAATCAAAATTTTTAATCTCATTACACATTATTTCTTTGAAAATACAGCTAGGTCAGATGCCATTTCAGGAATACTGTCCTCCAATCACTCCTTGATGTAGCTAAAATACTTTTCTCCTACAGTCCTGGAAGGCTACTGCTTACCAGCAATTTCCAGTGGGATCTGTACTGACATATTCCTGAAGAACAGAGAAGAGATATTACCTTTTTAGTAATTAGAAAGCATAGAAAAGAAGGTACCATCTCTCTTCCAAATCCCTCAGCAATAGTGCTTATGACTATTGCTGAAATCCAAAGAGATAAATTGCATCTCTTCTCCTTAATTGCTATTGTTTTTTTTTCAGGGCAGTGTCTTCCTAGTGAAGGAAGTTTTTATTAGCTCTAAGTGTGGGACTGATTACTCACCTGGCAGTGAATGAGGCTCTGTAAGATGTAATCAGAGTAAGCTGAATGGCTTTCCCTGGTTCAGGCTGCAGTTACAGACCCTGCAATGCTCAGGGAATAAGAGAGGGCTGTGGCTCTCTTTGACCTCATCAGACATAGAGATACAAACACTCGGGAACGGCCTGACGTGTGCTGCAGATTCTAACACCTTCCTTTTCCATGCTTTTAGTGCATGAACGCAGAGAGCTGGATCCTGGCTGGTGAGTAAGGACAGTTCCTGGAGGAGAGGTATTGGCTTTTACTCATGTAACAAGCATCTGGTGGAAATTTTCTGCAAAGGGATTGCATTTAGAAACAAGAGACTAAATTGCATTATTTCTGTGCTTGACGCCCAGATAAGGTATCAGTGCTAGTGTTTGACACTGTGTTTGGCCCTCTTCTTGCTGGGAAGGGGGGGTTGTATTGGGGTTGTACTCTCTCAGTTGATACAGTGCTCAGCACATTTGTGTACTGTTGGAAGCTGGTTATTGATGGTGGATTTTCTGGATTCAGAAATCAGCCAGGAGATGAACTGAAGGGTCTATTCACCTGTTTCCACTTAGGTTATGAAAAGACTGCTAGCTGGGAATAACTTTGAATCTTCATTGACTTACAGTGGATTTCAGCTGGTGGCTTGGAGGCTTCATACTGTTCAGCAGTGTCTTTTTTATAACAAATCTGAGATAACGAGCATGGAAGCTATTTATTGCATACACTCTTTCACAGATTTAAAAATAGTAGAGATTTTAAACATTATTTACTAGTAAATTTTAAACCATTATTTGTTAGTACCAAAAAGATCACACCTTTTTCCTCCACCCGCTGTGTTTTCTGTTTTTCTGGGTGTGAGCTTATGCTTATAATGTTAACACATTAATCAAAAGAAAAAGCAAACCATTTTTGTTTTCTGTGCTTGAGTGCTGGTAATTTTAGTGGCCTGGGCCTAGTCCATTCAATGAAGAGAGACATCTGCTGAATTCAGTGGGTATGAGGTCCTGTGATTATGCACTTGGGCCTGCATCTGCATAGATTCTGCTGCAGGCTGCAGGTCTACATTTAGACAATCACACAAGAAAATTTAGCATTTTGAAAGATGCAGAATGCAGCTGTTTCCCGTCATTATGTTTCACATTTACTGAAGTCAGCAGTTACTCTTTTCCAAGCAGTGCCTTTCAACAATAAACAAGGCAAATGCTTCCAATAGAACCTCTTGATGACTTCTGTTTAATTTAAATATATCTATTGCAGCAGCGAATACAGCAATAACATGGAATATAAAACCCATTAACACATACTCTAAAAGTTATATGTAAGTGTAAGGAGAGAAGCATATATGTAAGAAAGGAGAGGAAAAGAAGATGCGTTTCTTCTTCTCATTACTCATTGCTGTGTTTAGGATGATTATTGTAAACTGGAGGAGCAGGCACTATGTATTTTTATGTGTAATAAATGGAGTTCTCACTTTTCAGGCACACTGGAACTCCATCCTAATTGGAATTGGAGTGAGCGAATCAATAATTAGTTGATACTTACACCAAATCTAGAGGCATGCTTAGTGCACTATAGATAGCAAGTAAGTTTCAAGACAATGGTCTTTATTTTCAAATCAGTACACAGTTCAGGGAGATGAGTGTTTAGAACAGGAGACTGTGAGTGGTTCCTTGGCAAAGAGACCTACTGAAGCACAAATCTTAATACCTGACAGCACCAGGTGGCTAACCAGAACTGTGCTAGCCTTTCTTGAGGAGTCTCTCCCTTAATGCTGGGAAGTGGCTGTGTGAGAGATAGTGTGCAGGGATTTTTCTAGATCTAAATAAGAAGACTCAAAAACAAATGTTGTAATAAAATAGACATTGTAAAGAGATAACAAAAAGAAGAATATAGATAATGAGTAAATTTTCTGTCAGTGCAGAGGCTTGGAGTCCTGCTTTCACGCTCCATCAAATGGACGTTGGATATCATCCACTGTGAATGGATTTTCCTCCTCCTTCCCATGCTGTAGTGCCTTTAATTTTGTGTAGCAAACAGAATCACTTGTCTTTTCCTGATGGGTTAGGGTATTATTTCTGTTGTAACACCCCAAACACAGGTTGGCACAGGGCACTCCAGCAGGCCCTTGAAGTGACTGCTGCTGCTGCTGTATGGGCTTCTGAAGCCCCAGGTACAAGGATCAACACAAGAGACATGGTCTGGTCAAGTTCACTGACTCCTTGAATATGATGTTTTCTCCAAGGCTCCCAATACAGAACTGAGTTCCAAACTAATGCTATCTAAATCCTGTAATAAACCTAGATTTGATAGCTATAATCAGTACTGAGAAAGACAGTGAAGAGTTTTATCCCTCCTCCTTGCTCTATTTTTCAAGAACAGGTGTACATTCTCAGGAATGTTGGCGAGGTGTGTAACATTACATGATATAGATTCAGTGGTGAAATGCTAATAATTCTCCTTAGACCTTCCAACAAAGAGGTACCATGATACTGACAATACAATAACTGGGCAACTGGGTGGAGCCTGCTAGAGGTCTCTTTTAATGCAGAAAATGTCACCTCTTGATTTTTCCGGGAAACTGTGTGCCTTGCAGGTGGATGTAATATGGCATTTGTGCTTTGGGATGCTGTGATGCAGCACAAAGAGTGTTGGCATATGGCAGTAATAAGTGCCAGGTGTAACCAGGTAAATGAATATTCCTTCCCCACCAAGTCTGCAGGAGCTGCTGCTTCTTCTTCAGAGCTCAGGTGGTGGCCTCTGAGACCAGTGATGTAGGATGTCTTCCCTGCTATGACCTGACACCCCAGCCTGCTGTGAGCAGGGAAGGGCTCAGGCAGTGGCACAGTGTCTTTCTTCCTGCCTCATGTAAGATTGAAAAGTGGGGATGGGGAGTTTTCCTCCGTGTATCTTTGCCTCTTGTTCTACAGCCTCTGACACTTTCCAGAGTAGGCTGGACAGGAATAAGCACTGCTGACAGTGTGAGTCTGTGGGGTTTGAAGAAGGGACCCTCTTCTTCTCCCTCCACCTTTGCCTGACTAGGCTAGTCACAGCATTCTGTGGCTCCAGCTTCACCTCTTCAGATTGCTCTGAGGGGAATATTAACTTTCTCTAATAACTCTGTCAGACATATCGAGGGATTTGTTTTATTAATTCCAAGACTGGGTACAGCAAATAGATTGTAACTTGAGCATTTCATAGGCTTAACAAACCCTTCTCTGCTTACTTGTCACTTTTTTCCCCCCCCCAAATCTCTTGGTGTTAACTCCTTTTTTCTGTTCTTTGTGTTACTGTTTATTGAATATTCTCACTGATGTGTATGTCATAGGAAATATGCCCAAAGTTCATTTCTATCCATCATTTTTTAGATGATAAGAAAGGAATAGAGGCAACACAATTTGCAATGGATTTGGCAGTAGTAAATGCCTTTTGTAGCTGTCATGGTGATGTTCTGAGAACAGGACAAAGCTGAAAATACTTAGCATTTGTGCAGGTTCTTCCTCAACAGGAGGAAAGGTACTTTCTTTCTGTGGCATACAGTGGGTAATGCCTAGGTTTCCAGTCTCTGTGTCAGCCTTGCAGGTGATGTGGATAAGGTTGAAACACCATGGGCCTGGTTTCAGTGCCCTGAGCAGATTGCAGATTCACTGCCAGCGGTGAAACTAGTTTTAGCTTCTTGGGTTATATGGTTAGTTCGCTTTTTGGTGTAAGTTACAAGACTGCTCAAAAATAGGTTAATTTTCATGGTGGTCATCTTAAGAAAGTCCACTGTTGTGCATCAGCATCATCAAGCTCTTGATTGTCTTTATGTCCTGAAAACCTTCTAGCAGTACTGCTTTTGCTGGATCCGAGAGGTCAGAGAAGAAGTAGCTATGTTGGTGAATCCAGAGAAGGCATTCCTGGAAGGGAGAGTATTTCATTTAGAGACATTCATCCAGTTGCCATCCTTTCCTGATGCCTATATCAATTAAAACAAGAAGACCGTTGGAAAGAACCTGACTCCTGTATCTCAAAGATCTCTTGTGTGAGTCACCTCCAGCTTACAAGAATAAGTCTTGCTATGACATGATGCAGCCACTGAAATGTCACATTAATTGATTTAGTTCTTGTTAAAGTCAAGAGAAAATTTGGCTTGTAATGGGAAGATAGTTTCAACTGTAATTAAAACATGAGGAAGCAACTGCCCATGGGAATGTAACTCTCTTGCAAATAGTTTTTGAAAGGCTTTTCAAAGTGTGTGGGACTTTCTCACCATGAACAGAAATCTGAATGAGCTATATATTGTAGCTAAAGGCTGGAAATTCATTTCGTTCCTTTTTTCTTTCTCCTTTGAGTGGCCACTTAGGTGGAAAATCTTTGTGATTTCCAGTATGTAACACAATGAACCATATGGCCAGTTTGCTGTTTGCATGGAACACTGAATGACAAACGGTAGTGCTTGTGGAGGAGACAGTGTACTGTGTGTGTGCCTAACGTGGGCACATGCTATCAAGAGTGCCCATGCTATTCTGTAACATACTTTGTTTGTTCTCTGGACATAGGAGCTAGAGCTTGTCCTTGGCCCAAGCATTTCAAGTGAATTCTAGCAGATAAATGCTCTTTATATGACTGCTAAACAAAAGAGAAGAAGGGGTTTGGATCTGCACCAGCCTCTGGTGAGGAACAAGGACTGCCAGAGCGGTAAGATGCTCCTAGGCTGATTTGTTCAAACACAGTCTGCATTTCTTATTCATAAACTTCTCAGTCCATGTTTCTGATGAGAATAATAGCTTTGTTCTCATTGGAGTTTTGGTCAGATTGGTACTTAGGAGAGGCAAGGACTTTCGATGGGTTTAGACCTGTGCTAAAATATGCTAGTTATACAGATGGCCTGGTACAACTAAATCCAGGATAAACTTCAACACTGGTCTTGATGTGGATAACTTTGGTGTCTTTTCACTATAGGTAAAGTACAGCTGCCATCTGCAGAGGGTATTGATGGACCAGCACTCTTCAGTTTAGAAAAGAGGTGGCTAGAGCAGGAGGTGAGGTAGATATTTATAATCAGGAATGCTGTGGTGATGCTGAATAGAGAATGCTTATTCATGTATTTTATAAAGCAACAGTTTGGGGATGCCCAGTTGCAGGTTTTAAATGAACAAAGAAAAGCAGTTGCACACCACATCAATTCTAGTTACAGAAGAGACTCAACAAATTCAAGTTTCACTTGAGGGAAAAGTTCATCAAGGTGTGATCAGCATTTTGGTCATGATGCAACCTCCACCAGTCTCATTGCTGGAAGTTATCGATAATGATACTGTGACTTTTCTTAGTTCCTTTGACTCTTCCCTGAGTACCTGTGCATGGCTGCTGTCAGAGGCTTGGCTTTGGTATCTGCCCTGCTCCATTACTGAAGCTGCTGACTTATGATGCCTGGCAGATGCTACTAACAGGATTGTCTGGGTAGAGTGTGTTTTCAATTAAAATAATAAAATCATAGAAAAAGGTCACAAGGACCAACTATTCTTTCCAAGACAGGATCAGGTGAATCTGAAAAATTAATAAGAAATACTTGTGTAGTCTTTTCTTAATAATCTTCAATGCTTTTGGCAAGCTCTCAGTAGCCAAAGTTCTCCAGAGCCTCACTACCCTGTTCCTACCAAATTTTTCGGACATTAACCCAAAACTTCTCTTTCATCATGATAAGTTTCTTCTCATTCTATCTATGGTGAATATGAAGGACACTTTTTTTTCTGCTTGCATCTGCCCTTCAGAAGTTATACAGTAGTCTATCTTTGTGTTCCCCACAAGACTGGGAACATAACTGGCTGCATGTAGATGCATGAGGGTGTTGTGCAAAATAGCAGGGAGCAAATCCTCTATTTTGTCCAGTGCCCAGACACCTAGGATGAAACATAAAGAAGTTTTATCCTGGAGTGCTCAGGCACTCTATCTAGGCAGCTTAAGTAAAGATCAGCAGATTGTTTGGAGGGCACTGAGCAATTAAATTCCAGTTGGATTTTTGCTAGTAGTGGGCTACAGAACTATTGACTTTCCCCCCAGCAATGTAGCCAGGGCCCTGCGGAATGTAGATGAGCATATTTGTTGGGATGTGTGGGAGAGGATGGTACTTTCACTGAAAGCTGTGAAATCAGCAAGCATACTTTACCTAAGAATAGTAATGATGCAGAGTTAATTAGAGGGATTATTAGGAATTCATTTCTCTAAGATTTTTTTTCTTACTGTAGCTAAATAACTCTGCGCATTGGTTTCTGAAAGCAGCAAGCATACTTAATCAATCCATACCATGTTGATATGAAAGCCCTTGTCTCTATGGCCACGTAGAGTGAAACCATAGTGGTTTGCAAATGTCTCCCCAGCTAGCTTGAGCACACACTCTGCCTGAGCATCTTGGTTACCTGAGAGGACAAAGCTTAAGGCAAAGGGTTGATTTTGTTTAGTAGATAAACGCTCCACTCAAATATCCTATGCTTTAGAGGGTGACGTACTCAGGCATAGGTCAGTCGACCTCACATTTGACCCCATGGAGAGGGCAGGCTGCCCACAACATTAATGTGCATGGTATGGAGAAAAGCATTAGAGGCCTCAAATCACTGTAATTCAGATAAGATTTGAAATCAGATAAGTTTTGAAATCAAATCCCTTCACCTCATGTAAATCATGAGTGCTTTAAAATCACACAGCACTTTTAGGAGACTCAGCCAAGTTTCATTCTGCCTCTTTAAGTAGTTCTTGTTGTTCTATCTCTGACATGCTAAACTGCTGTGTGGCGTTCCTATAAGCTGTTAAACATCTGTCTCTTTCACTTCAGAGCTGGCTGCTTTTCAGTACTGGATGAATGATTCCTATATTCACAGCTAATAAGTGCTTTGGGATCCCAAGTATTAGCTGTGCAAAGGCACAGTACCACAAATGTATGCAATTCTATGCAACGTATCAAGTGAATACTATTCCCAAGAGGCTGGCAGCCTAAGAGATCCCATAGGACAAAGAACACAGAGAAATGTAATTGATTGTAATGAACTTGTTTGTGTATGTGTCACCACTTATCTCTACTGAATAAAATCAGAAGTGTTCAACACTCCATTAACACAAATTACAGGGTCCTATTCTTCTGGAGTGAGACAATAAGACCTACACCTGCTAGTACTGTGAAGTTCTTCATGGTTCCAGTGTGTTGCTCAGTGACAGACATCATAGGCTGGAGTGGTCTTGGATTTGTTTCAGTATCCTAAACATTTAGCAAATTAAGAGTTTAGCAAATTAATCCCATTGGAATCAGTGGAAGGATACCAGGGATGTTTCCTACTACCATTGTAAGACAAAAGATGTTAAGGAAATATGAAGGAGGAAAATTGTGACACTCTTAAAGTAATTTTCAATTATTTTATGGATTCAATGGAGCCAATATTTTAACTTAGTTAACCATAAATACAACAATTTCAAAGTGTCTGTGTCCAGTGTGAGCCCTGTGTCGAGGGATGTGCTAATGCTTGGAGCTGATCTCATTACTGAGCCCATCTTTACCCAAGCAAATTGTTGTTAGGTGTTTATACAATAGAAATGCTATTTGTTTTTGAGTTGCTGTAACCCTTCCTGATGGTTTTCAGCCACTGTGTACTGAAGAGAAAGAGGAAGACTCTGTAGGAGGTGAAGTAGGATCATATATTTTTCTGTGCCATAACAGACCAGGTTAGGATGGAATGAGACCACTTGCCAAATCAGCATCTGAAATTAACACTTTATTGGATGAAGTATCAAATTAATGAAGACTTTGCTTTTGCCAGTTTGAGGAGTTTCCAGCTGAGTCAAAATGCAGCTCTTCATATTATTAAAATGTTCCACCAGAGCTCAGTTAAGAGGAAATCACCCAGTTCTGAGTCACCAACATCTCTTACTGCCACATTTCAGGAGTCCAGGCTGGCTCATCATGTATCTTTTGAATCGTTTCACTGACTGCCACAAATGCATCAATCTATGGTCTCAACAGTATATATATAGTGTGTGTGTATATATATATATATGTCAAATTAGGTGACTGAGTTCCCAACCAGTCATGCTTCTCTCAGTGGAATTCTACCCATATCCATTTTCTGTATTTGCAGAATGGTGAGAGCCAAATTTACTTTAGAAAAGCTTTTTGAGGTGTAAATATCTGAATAAGCTTCAGAATATGGTAATTTTTTGTGTCTAAAAGCTGGCTTTCCTCTTATTTGGCTGTGGGTCTCCTATGACAAAAAAATGCCTCTAAGTTTTGTGGCTTTTACCCTCCTCCTCCTCCTCTCCCCAGTTTCTGCCTGCTCCCTGGTCCTCTCCACACACTGGTGTTCAGAGAGTAACAAGAGGATGCTGGAGGGCAATGCTGGAGAACTTTAGTGCCATTCACTTCTAGGTGCTTATTTCCACTTAGCCTAGGATGCTTCTGCCTGCCAGCTTGTTTGTGACTTGTGAATTCAATCAGTTTAGCTGGCAGAAGACAGGTACCTACAGCACATCAAAGCGGGGGACCAGATTGAATGGACGGCAGAGATGGAAACGAAAGTAGGTATTTTTCAAGTCAGGGTGATGAGTATTGTAGGGCTGATGCATGTAGAAAGTTTGTGCTGTCCTTGTCTTCCAGCTGGAGAGAGGTGTGCTCTCATGATATCTTCCCTTTTTTGCTAAACCTTGTGTTAAAAATGTTAGAGTGAAAAATATCTCAGATGTTTCTCATACAGGCATGGAAATGATCTGAGGTATAATAACATTTGCTTTGTTCCTCCTACTCCCCTTCATCCTCCTCCTTCCTTTCCACCCCACCCAGATGGCTGGGGCTGCACCAGACAAAGGCAGTGGCCCTGCTGATCCCTCTTTCAACACAGCTATTATCATCAAAGAACAAAAGCAAACAGCACTGGCTTGCGGCTCAGCCCTTTACAAAGGAGCAATAAATGGACTCTTGTGTATAGGATAAAGCAAACTCTGCCTTCTCTTATGTTAAGAGGCAGACCTTTCTGTGTTTGAACTGCTCTGAGCTGAAGGAAGTGGAGAAACCTCTATCTACATGGCAGTAAGTCCCATGGTCACTGGATGTTTTTGTTAGCCATGGATTCTGCATGCTCCCTGTTTAATTGGAATACTCTACCTCCTCAGTCCCTGTGGCAGAGAGGAGGTCTGTGTAGGTGGACGAAGGTAGTAGCACTAATGGAAGAGGAAGGCAGTGGGGACATGTTTTAAACAGTCCTATTGTAGTCAAACCAGAAAAATGTGAAGAGAATTTGAAAGAACATCTCAGATGACAGGGTCTGAAGGAGAGTCACTGCAGCTCCCCAAATCTGGTCACACTAGCTATATGCCATCTCTGTTGTTTACCTTTCTTGAGGCATTAGGTGTCTCCTAACAGTGGAGCCAGCAGCCACAGGGTATGGTGGGTCCCTTTTGTCGATATATGGAGCTACAGTTTTAATTGTGAACTGAAGTGGAGTCACATTCCACACTGCGGAAGTGTGATGGTGTTTCCCATGGGGAGTTTGATAATAGAAAATGATTTTTCACCCAGGTGGAAAAAAGCTCCCCAAGGAACTGGTCACAGCACCAAGCCTGACAGACCTCAAGGAGTGTTTGGACAATGCTCTCAGGCACATGGTGTGACTCTTGGGGATGGTGCTGTTCAGGGCCAGGAGCTGGACTTGATGATCGTTGTGGGTCCCTTCTAACGCAGAATACTCTGTGCTTTGTGATTCTGTGACTTGCATGGCAGTTTCACTTGTATGCCACAGTGGTATTTATTGTAGAGTCTTTTGTGAAGACTGACTGGTTATATGTAATTTTTTTGTCTTTGCAGTGCTTTCTCTTGTTGTTTTAAACTAAAAAGCAAGTAGTTTTACCATTTGGAAATCAGCATTTGCCAGCAGATACCACATGGGGGGGGTGTCTGCAATACAAGAAACTCCTTCTACATTTAGTATGGGAAGTAACACTAATGACCCGGGCTGCCATGTAGGTAAATACTGGGAAAGTGTCACAGAGATGCAAACAGTGATTTTGTGGTGCACCTAGTGTATACAGGAATTGTGTTGGGTGGAAACTTTCCAAAAAAAGATACAGCCAAAAAAAAAAAAAAAAAAAAGCTAAGAGTTTAATCAGTCAGGATGGGGGATGCCTGCTTTAGGGACATCGGTACAAAAAGAAAGGTTAAAAATAAATCTTGCTATTACATGCCATTGAGAAACTACATTTTAGAGATGCTTATGTTAGCTCTTAGCCTTTCATTGTGTCCCTTTTTAACAGCTTCATGACCTGTTTAATTCTCGCACAGTTAAATAAGTGTTATTTCAAGCAGTGTATCAGTTACAGCCCACTGCCTCTTCTCTTACTTGCTTAATGTGTTTATCCCTTGCTAACACTTGGCAAGCTTTTTCCTTTGCCCTTTCTATCTGCTGATCCTTTTTATTCCCCAACCATCCCACAGATGTCCTCCTGGAGCAGACACCCTGGTGAGGCTGCCTGCTGTTCCAGGCCCCTATTGGTAGCCTGGGCTGCAGCTGTGCCTGCTCCACTGTCAGGCGTGCAGGGAGGCTGAGAGGACAACATGGGTCTAGAACTTTTTACCTGCTTAGAACAGATTTTCAAGTGGATGCTGGATCATCAGACACATTTGCAGTACCTTATGATAATCACTTCTACCTCTTCTGAGATACGCGATCATCTCTAACTGGCACTGATTTTTCCCAAGCAGCACATCAACTTGAGACTGCTCCTAGCAGTGGACTTGTAAAGTCTTTGTCATCATGTTCACATTCTGGAGTGGTGTTTAAGGGTCTGCTCCTTCCTTCTGCCTCCCCATCATCTTCTTTTGATTTCTATCCTCAGTGAGTGTATTGCTACCTGACACTCGTTTTCTTTTCCTACCTAAAAGTAATTACTTTCAGGTAAACTTTCAGTGCTTAGTGTCCTTCCAGGCTTGCAAACCGAGACACTGGTTCTTAGATACAATTATGCGCTAAAAGAGGAAAAGCAGCAAATAATCCACATCAGATCTGCCATATATGTTATTAAAAGCTATGGAATTTAAAGGAACTGATGCCACAGTCCCTCCCCTCTTTGTGCATTGTTTTATTTGGGTTGTTGCCTACTTAGGAAAGGACAGCTTGATATATGTATGATGTTCCACAGAGACTTTTCCTCAAATGGTTTTGGAACCATTACAAAGTGATAACAGAAAGCAATAGAAAATGATAAACAAAAAGCAGCATGCACGGGAGTCACTCACCACTGAATTGCAAGTGTCTCAGGAGGACAAGTGTCACCATTTTCACAGGAACACAGTGGATTTGGACAGGAGGGTGGGATACTGATGGAAACTGGAGGGAGCATTTGGAGAAGGAGAATACAGCCTTAGACCTTAGTGTGAGGCCAATGCACTCAGTATGTCATGCTCCTAGATTTGTGGCAGAAGTAGTCTGGGATCTGTAGTCCAACTCCTCGGCAGGGTACCAGCTTCCAGGGGAGAATGTGATCTATGGACCTGGCCTCCCTGTTTCCTCAAGCAAGTTCTTTTTTTTTTTTTTTTTTTTTTTTTTTTGAGGGTTGTCTTGAAAAGAAAATATTAATCTTATCCTGTGAGATTTCAGGGGATTCTCCTAGTTGGTGTTATGATAAGTGTAGCTATTCAGAGCTCTTGGGATGCTAAAAAAGTTATGAGAAGCATTTTTTTAAAGTACTTCTGTGATTGGTGGGCTATGCCTAAAACAGACTGTACATTCAAATATATACCTTCTCTATTATCAATACTGTGAACTACGTGGTCTTGCTCCTCCCTGTTTAAAGGACTTATTTATTTTGAGATTTATGGGATTGATTCTGAGAAATGGTCTTATGCCACAGAGAGAAAAAGTACCAAATGACATTTGTTTTGAATTTAGCGTCTTGTGAAAAACAACATGTGGGATGTGCAGAGCTCTGGCACACTCCTCCTCCCCCACCTCTACTACTGTCTGCAATGAAGGATGTTTTTTGGGAAATGATAGGCAGAAGAATGAAAAGGAATGGGCTCTCTTCTAGACTTTGGGACTATGTCGTATGTCTTATACCTGGTCATAAATTCACATGGCCCCTTATAAAAGGGGAGCAGGTTCTTTTCTATTTTTCTGGAAACTTGCTTGAATTTATGTGCTACAGAAGCCTTCTGCAGGCAGATTGGTCTTTTTTTCTCTCTTTTGCATTTGTGTGTGTGAAAAATGTAGACAATTTTAACCAATATTCTTACAGGAACTGACATGGCTTGGTTCTATCTGATTCCAGGAACTCTCTCTCCGGACAGATGTGATGGTGGATTCACTTTTACATGCACAGTGGAGAGGGAGCCAGTGCCTCCTCCCTTGCATGGCGGCGTGCTTGGATGCAGATGGGTGGCCTTCAAACAAACCTAATTACTTCTGGTTTTGCATGAAATTGATTTCCATGCAAGGATACTGAGTTGCTGTGTGCATCTCTAATGGCTTTTTTTTCTCTTCTCTTTCTTTCTCTTTCTTTTCTCCCTTCTGCTTGCCATGAACACACCTCGACAGATGTCAATCATATTCCAGGTAAGTGTTACTTTTGCTGAGCTGAAAGGCTGTTCTTTAAGGAGTGCTGGTGGTAAGTTACCAAGGCAGGTCTCATCCTGCTTCCTGCAGGACATCACGAGGTCTGGATTGCAGAGTCTTTGCTGAAAGAAGCGCTTCATAGTAGCAAAGGTCACAAACTTCCCTCTTCAGAGACTACATTGTGTTGGTCAGTTAAAAGGATGTTTTCTGAATGAAAATTACATTAAGAATGGTTGCTTGTGTTGTTAATTGAACCTGGCATTGAAAACTGCGTTATATACAATTTATTTCTGATATATCTGTGTGTAGTCTGGCATAAAAATCTAGTTTAGTCATTTTCTTTCTCCTACTACAGTCTACTCCATTTGCTACTCCCACTGATAACATGTTGAATTTCAGTTCTACTAACAAAGGGTTTTTTTGTTGTTGTTTTATTTTACATTTTTATAAACCCGTGAGTATCTTTCTGGCTGAATTTGAATGTGTGATCTTATTTAGGTATCAAATTTTTATTCCCACCAGGGCACAAATGATTCATTTAAAAGGAAAAATGAATGTGTGTTTCACATACTTGTTTATATGTGGAGTTCTTCCACAACAGTGTATGTTACCACAGAGAACTCCAAACCTCCCTCCTCAGATTGCTGTCTTGTTGTTGACAGCATCAGAGTCCCCCAACTTCAGCTACACGTGTTAGATGAGCTAGACCACTTTACTCTAGTCCACATTCTGTTGCCAGTGAAACTTTAGAAACTAATTTTTACCTCACACTTTGCCAGTTCCACCTGCTTTATCATTATGTGAAATGGAAATGAGAGCCCAAAAAGCACCCTACATTGCCCTGGCTGGAGTGGGATAATGGGCAAGTCAAAGCTCTTTTCCTTCTCAGATTTCTGCATAACTTTTGCTAAACCTAACCTGGAAAGAGTTGTCTGGATCTGGAATGTGTTCTCTGTTCAATTTGCTTCTTTTCTACACTGGGATAGTAACATCTTGTGCATCACTTCAGAGAGACGCAGGGAGGGCCAGTCACTTGGGTATTTTCCTGGCATATTTAGCCTTTTGGCTTCTCTCGTCAGCCCCCTTATTGTTCTGCTGAGAACTTTTGCACTCTGTATGCATCTCAACTGATAGCAGTGGGATTGGAAGCAGCCAAATGGCAAATATTGCCTGGCACGCTTTGGAAAGAAAGGCTCTGTTAACTATGACATTGCAATCTTTTCAGTTACCTACGAGGCTGAAACTGCACCAGCTCTGTCCCAGGCTGAGGTGTCCAGGAACTCCTGTTTCCTCTCATCTTGGCAGGATCTTATAGGACATGTGCCAAAGGCTTCGAGTCACAAGTCTCTCCACAACATGCTGAAGATGTTGATGTCTGTGGCAGAGGAGGATGACTGAATTGGGAAGGCATGGCCTTGCTATGCTCTACCAGTAGGACACATGATGTTATGCCAGTAATGAGCATTGCCTCAAACAACATCACGGACATCTCCTGGTGTGCAGGAGGTGACAGCATCACTGGTTGGGGCCCAAGCAGAGGGGGCACATCCAGTACAGGACTCTACTGCTGTTAGTGTGGGCACTATGGAGCGGTCCATCCTTCTGCTCTCTGACTGTGCTCTTCTGCCCTACTGCCCTGTTATTCTCATAATTTATATACTTGGATGTGCATTTTTTGTTCTCCCCATTGCTCATACACGTGTTCTTCTCAGGACTGCTGTGTGCTTTCTCATGTGGATTTTTAGCCACATGGGGATTTCTAGTCATACATGAATGCTTTTTCATGTGTTCTCTCAATCATCTGTACGTTTTCAGTCTGACAATTACCCACATACCCGATTACCTCATTCCAAGGCTCTGTCACTGTTTACTCCTAGGCAGTCTCATCCCTCTCATGTCACCCTCGGGGGTGCACTGGCACTGCTGTGGGACTGGGCAGTGACACGGACCTCCAGGGGTGTTTGGGTCTACACTTCTCCTCTGCCAAGCTATGCAGACACTTTCTACCTATTTGGCCATCCAGCTATCTATATTGTGAGGACAGAGCCTCAGGCCCCTATCAGAATGGTTACTTTAACCATCTACTGCTTGAAAAACAGCTTAGGGGTTTGATGTGCTAGTGGTAACTACCCACAGGCAACAGAAGGGCTGTAAAGAGCGCATTGACTAAATGTATTCATTATTGTTGAATAGACTGGTTCGAACTAATTCCCCACTAAGAGGAAGTAGCTGTGAATAGGCTGGGGCTGGCAGCAGTGGGCACCACAGGGTTCTGCTGGGTGCATTTGTTCCAAGGTGCAAAGATGTTGTTTTTTTAAAAGTAAACAGAAATGTGTAGCATAAGCCTTCCCTGGCTGTGAGGTCTCTGCTTGTGAAGAAGGGCATTCCAGCAACAGGGGCTCATTGCTGCACTCATTTCAAGAGCCAACTTGATCCCATCTGGCCTATTTCACAAATAAAAGAAGTTTGCCAGGTGTTAGCCCACCTTTCCTGCAAATGTAATGCCCCGGTTATAGAATAACAACACCACATTTTGAACAGTGCCCTGGAGTTGGGATTGTTGCTGTCTGCACTCAGCTGGGTCACTGACTCGCTGTGTCATGTAGAGGCGAAATAGCTTCTTTCAGTACTTAGGTTCTCCTTTTGGGGTTAGAGCTACAGCCTCATCTCACCTTCACAACATGGTTTGATTGCTTGGGCTGAACATTACGGAGTTTAAGAGCCTTAAACTCAGAGGTTAAGTCCCTGGCTGGAAAGTGGCATGCAGCACACACCAGAATGGATGCCTCTGTCACTTCTGCACAATATCTGCTTCTTTCTTTGCACCTTCTATTCTTTACCAGTGGTGTAGATTCTGAAAGATAAATAGCTGGAAAAAGACCAGTAGATCAAAGAGAAAGTTATATGCTCCTGCCTCACTTTTTTTTTTTTTTAGTGGAAGAATATATGCAGGAGAAAGAACTAAATATGGTTCCTTGATACTGTGGAGGCTGTTGCTGATACCTGGGGGGATCAAAGTTCAAACAGTGCTTTTCCTATTCATACCATGCTTATTCCTGTTGTGGAGGAGCTCTTTAAATGTTTATGGGGAGGAGGCTAAGAGATTAAGTTTTGGTCATTTGGCTGTCATCATTTTACTGCTGACTAGTGTTTGCATGTAACTGAATGAACAAAACCCAGTAGACATTAGCTAGGTAGTTCCCAGAGGGAAAAAAATAGTCCTGGTTTTCCTGAACAACTCCTTCATAGAGATGCAGAGATTATTGCAAGTGTAAGCATACTAGCACATTTTTGATCCAGGTCTTTAATCTTTCAAACTCCATCTTTAAATGCCTCTTTCCCTCCTTCATCTCAGGTCTGCTGTTTTAGTTGGTCTCCCTAACTCCACATCATAGGGTCATTTAAGCAGTACCTGTATGCTGGCTTCTGCTTCCTTAAAGAAAAACTCTGCTTTTGGGCCATGAAAATGATGTGTTTCAGCCCATTTGAAGGTTCCTATTTGCAGAATGTACTAGGTCAGGGTAGGAGTCCATCTCTGCCATATTGTCAGTGCCATTCATCAGGAGTTTGAAGCCAGTATGTGCGGGCTTAGGTTCTTCTTCATAGGTGCCACCATTATTTTGATTCTTGCATGCCCTTTGCATGGGTACTGTCCCCTAATGGGAATTTCTGGCACTGTAATGTGAATGTTTTTTAGTTCCATGCCAACCTATTTGAAAAAATATGGCAGTAGTAATCACTGGGGTGAGAGCAAGAATTCCTCTATTCCAGAAGTGTCTTTTCATGAAAGTAGATGCTTTGGAGGAAGTTTAAGAAACTATGATAGCATAGGTCTTGTCCCAATACCTTGGTGGTTTCTGGTAATTACTGTTTTAAGGACTTTCTAACCTAATTCTGCATCCAGATTGTGTTCTACAGTCGTTGATGAACATATTTTCTCTGGATATGTCCAGTCTTTGTTTTTCTTAATCCACTTGTATCTTTTAACTCCACTGTATCCTGTGATAACAGGTCCCATTGTTTAACCATTGAAATGTGGAAAGTACTTTATTTCAGTTGTTTTTACACCTGTTACTCAAGAATTTCATTCAGTGATTCTTATTTTTTGTTCCCCACAAATAAAGAAAAACGTATTTCCTGTTCACCTGCTCTGTCTTAATTGGGGTTTTATCTCAATCATATATATTTTCAGATATACCTTTTCTAAGCTGAAGAATTGTATTCTGTGTCTAACAGTTCTTTTCCCAACTTCTGAACCTACTTGATCAGCTGCTCTGATTTGCAGTGATACACATTTTATGGATCAGTCCTAAAATGCATTCACCCTCAGGTCTTGCTACGTCCACATATTCTCTTGTGCATGTGGCCATCTTTGTGAACACTTGCATGTTTGTTTTCATGTCTTCAAACACCACCATGTTTGTAGCACTTCCTATGCAAATACTTACAGGAGTATGCCACATGGAACGTCAGAATACTGTTTCTGCTGGGAGTGAAAGGAGATACTATGGTTTGATCACTACTGCTTCCATAGATGTTGGGGTAAACAACTTTCTCTTTGGTTTCTATCTCATGCTTTTATTCCTTTGATCACTCAAAGAAGATGCCATTCACCCTGACTCACTGCCCCTGATAATGACAAAACCTATCCTGGAATTACATAGCAGAGGAAGGAAAGGGGATGGGAAAGAGGAGCTAGCACAGCTGTTGTGTGTAATTGGATTGGAAGTGGGCCTGCGGCTACAATAACAAAACTGCACTCCCGGCTGGGCTCACTGCTGGGGCCTGAGAGCAGCCCCTTGGCTGTCGTGCATGTCACGGTTGAATCCAACAGAACTGACCTCCCCAGCCTGTGCTACTGCTTTGCCTGGTTAGAAAGAAAAGGCCCCATGTATACCAGCAGCCAAGGAATCAGGTCACCCTCTTGGAAAAGCTGACCTGTCTAGCAGATAAAAGGTCTGAACTAGGCCACACAATGATTCTTCTTCCTTATCCATCCTTCACATCTCTCAAGTCAAGGGTTTTGCTTCTTCTTCTGAGTCCCATCCTTTGGCCCTGCTGGAATGCCTTCTTTTTTGGTACCTGGGGATTCTTAGGGAATTGTCCTTGGACTTTGGGTTTTAGAAAACCTCAAGATACCTATTTTATGAAGACCACATGGAAGACAAGGAGCTTGTCAATGCCCTTCCCTAACAGAAAAGGGAACTGCTGATAGAGTTGGAGTATGAGGCTCAGAGTAAAGAAATGCCTATTTCTTAAGGAATTGCTAGTTTTAGGATATTTGGAAAAGAGTACAGACTCCAGTACTTATCAGAGTGCTCTTGTCTATAGTGGATGTAGTTTTATTTCTGGAAGAGTCCTTTGTTTGCATGATTTTTTTCTTCAGCTTTGCCATAAAGGATTTTGTGCATATCCTGGACTAGAGGGTCTGATATCCTATCTCAGACATATATTGCAGCTGGGCCTATTATTGTCTGAATGGGTTGTGAAGCCTGATACCCTGAAAAAAGATCCTCTCTGGGCCAACTTGCCCCAGGGGAGTTCTGGGTTGCTGCTGCTGCCTGACAGTCTCTTTTCCCATTCATTAAGAGCTTTTGGGCTAATCATTTGGTAGCATCGTTAAAAGGGAAATACTGAGGCTGCCTGCTTAACAGAGCAATTCAGCAGTGCCTGCACACCCACGCACATGTGCGCACCCCCAGACCATGGGCCCAGTAGCACGGGACAAGCTATAATTAACTAGATGAAGGAGCCCATCTTCCTTTGTTACTGCAATCACTTGCCACTCTCAGCTGTGTTTTGTGCTATCCCCACCTTCTTATGTCTTGTGGCTTTATTTTCCATTTTGAGTGCTAAATACTAAAATGGGGTGGGAGGGAGCAGGATTCAAACCGTTTCCAAGGTTTCCCATATTTTTTCCTCCACACTGGAAATTGCCCCTAGCAAACCCTTAAAGATGAAGAGTGCTGTTTAACTACATTGTTGTTTTATATCATTGTACTCTGAAGGTACTTTTAAAAATGTCCTCTGGCTTCATAAGACTCCAGTCTTATTATTATGTTCGCCCTTTGTACTTTGTACAATTAGAGCCACTTAATTTTACTATTTTGATATAGAAAGCACATGGCTTACAATTTTTTTTTTTTTTAAGAAGTAGTTTGAAATGTTTCTTTGAGATTAAGGGAGTTTCATTTTAAACTTTAAGAAAATAATACTGATTGGGTACTAGGTTAAAGAAATATTTAAAAAACCTCCCAGACCTAAATAGGAAAAGTCAGTTGTGGCAGTCATAAATCATGGCCAGAGAGCAGAGTTTGTGTCTTCTGCCCTCAGCAATGGACATATTATTTTAATAACAAACTGATGTTCTGAAGAAACAGGCTGCTTTCTCTTCACATTACTGCTGAATGTTCAAAGGAGCTGGGTCTCCAGAGGCTGAGTACAAGCAGCTGTTTATCATTACCTAAAAAAACCTGTTGAGAGTTTTCTTCTGAAGCCGTGTGCTTGTCCTTACTGTCACTCATGTTTGAAGTTCAGGAATAGAAAGTCACCAGATTCTAGACTTGAACATAAAATTTCTTTACAGGCAGATAAACCATTTATTCTGAGGTTTTCCTAAACTTTTTCCAGACCACTTACTATGCACCATTTTTGTTGGGCAGCAGTTCTGTCCAGCCAGTAAATTGTTATAAGGATAAGCAGATTGGTTTAGAAAAAGCATGCAACCCCTTGGCCGTTAGAGCTCATGCAGGTTTTTATCAACTTTTTCCATGTTCTACACTTGCTGGGTTTCCTTATAGCTGAGGCTATAATCAAAGTTCCTTGTTGAAAAAATCTAAGATTAAAAGGAAAATATGTTTCACCTGGATTTAGGTGGAAAATCAGATTTTCTTATTTGGATTCTTCTGAAATGAGATGGCTATTGGCACAAACAATGGTAGAATATGTGAATAATGTGCTTTGGGGCCTAATAAGTTCATTTGTATCCTGAGCCTGCTAAAAATTTGCTTGTCTTTATGACTGCTGCCCAAATAGCATGGTGATAGGTGTCTCCACTGTTCTGGTTTGGCCAAATTTAGAAATATATCCTCTGAGAGAAGGCAGGTCACCACCAGCCCTCCCCACCAGGTTCGGGAAAAATAAATTTTCCTCAAAGGAAAGTGAAGGAGATAAAAACTATTTATTTAACAAACACATGCGAAAAGGAAAATAATGCTAAATAATAAAATCTTTCGCTGTGGAGAAAAAACCTGGGAAAGTGTTGGAGTCTTCCCTTTGGTCTCCTCGGAGCTGGGGCTTGGCCCAGGGCCAGGCCCTCTGTGCTCAGTGGAAAGTCCTCCTGATGCGTTCTGAGGTTGAAGCAGTCCAGTAGAAAAGGGAGAAAATCCGAAATTCCAGGGAAGGAAAAAAAGTTCAACTCTCAGTCTCTCTCTGGAGAAAAAGAAACTGAAACTGGCCAAAAACTGACCCGGGAGCAGCAAGCCGGGTGCCTCCTCCCTCCCCTGCCGCAGCTGGGAAAAAAAATTTGCTATCTCTGTGTGACCTTGGACAAGCTGCAAACTGCTTTGAAAAAGTTTTGCTCAGTTTTTCCTTCCCCCTCTCAGGCTCAGTTTAAAGGCATAGAAAGGCACAAAGTTAATTTCTGGGCATAGGGCAGCGATATGGGATACACATCATAAAGTCACCCCAAGACACCCACTGATCTGGAAAAATCTGGTCTAGTTTGCAGGTCTGAAGAATTTGTACAGCTCTGGCCTTGGTTTGTTGGATGCCATATTAATTTCTTACAGTCCGATAGCAAGTGTTACCCCATTCCACCTCTAGGTGGCTTTGACTTTTATGATTTGAAAATAGTTTTAGTATCGTCATGTCTTGAAACTGATGTAAAGGTGAGACAACTATGTCAGTTCATGTTTTCCACGTTGATTGTACTCTGACTAATTTGAGGCCTTTGTTAGACATGCTGCAAATGTCACAGATTTTATATCTCAATGGCTGAAGGTTTTGGTTGTTAATGACATTTTCTTGGAGATAAATACACTCATTTTCACTCCTACTTTAAACTGCAAGGCAGGAATATTTTCAGATGAGAAAAGATGATATTTTATTTCATTATTTGTATTATTATTTTATCTAATAATGAATCTGGAATTCTGTTGGTGTTCTCTTTGTTAAAATAAGGGTCTCTGTCAGTGGACAACTTATAATAGTGTTTCTTTGCTCTGTCTCCAAATCCACCCTCCTTTTTCTTCCTATTTTAAAAAAGAAAAAAATAGCATTGAGGGGGAGGGCATTATTTTTCATTAATCTCCCTGCTTTCATTGTCCAGTTGGGACTAGAAGATCAAGAGATACATACAATACTAGTACCACAGCTGCTGTGGTATTTCAAATCTATGAAGAAGCAGGAAATGCCAGAGTATTTCTTAGGGATACTTTTGCAGGCATTTGAACCAAGGCCACATGGGGGGCCACAATATTGCGTTTATTTGGGAGCGTGCTCACTCCTCAGCTGCGGCCAAAGGGCTTGTGGGGATGCATCTGGCTGATGTGCCTGACAGATAGGGCACATGGCACTGGCCTTCTGTGGATAAGGACAAAAAAGGGTGTTGATATTCCTAACATTTTGGGATTTTTAAACCTCCTCTGTGGCTGGCGGAGAGAAAATGGATCTTCTTATGTATGATTTAGGGCGTTTAACGCAGACTCTTGCTTTGAACCTTCTCTGGAGGTTTCTCTTTGTTTGTGTCCAAGTGGACAAACCCCCTGCCATCCCCAGCAGCTGCACCTGTTGGTGCTGGGCCTCGTAGGTATGACTTTCCTTTCCCACAGTGTACAAGGCCTCAGGATCCCCATCTCCGCTTTGGATCTGATGTCCTCCCCCTGTTCAGCCAGCTTCTGCTGCATGCCATACTGACATGCTTCTAGCCTTTTCACTTCTTTTGCTATTGGTACAGGGATTCTGTGCATTGTAGGTACTAACAATTATACTTTTGTCTTCCTGCCTTTTATGGTAACGTTGAAGTGTCTGTTTGATCAGACCTAAGATTTGCCTGTCAACAATGATGGGGTCAGTGGCCATAAATAGGGACACAAATTCAACCCACTCTCCTCGCAGGGCAAATGATTCACTGAATTATATCTTGTAATTTAAACCAGAAGTGTCCTACAGTATCAAATCTGCTATGTTTATTGATAGCTAAAAGACCTAAAAAAATCTAAACCTATGTTATATTTCTGATTATTTTTCTAAATCCACAGTAATCTTCAAGAACATTAAGGTATTTGCATTCCTTAGACTGTACAATTATTAATCCCCTTATCTGGCTTGAAGTTCTCTGTGGGCGAACATATTCTTAGGATGATCTGGATTTTAGATTTCTTCAGCCATCGCAAAGGAAAACCATAAAAGAGAAAGGAATAAACAAATTCAAACTCAGCATGCTTCTTGTTGAAAATTCTCATTCTAATAAATTCATTTGACCTCTCAGCCTCCGTGAAATTAAAAAGTCACAGCCCTGTTTGATTAAAAAACTGACTTAAAATATGGGGTGTGTGGTGTGTGTGCATGTATCGAAGCCCCTGCCATACTAAGTGCTATGAGAGGTAGGAGATGTGAGGAGGAATCGAGCTAAGGGAAGTTGGTCAGGGAACCAAGTATGAAAGGGGTCCCTTATGGCTTGAGTGTGTAGGACTTGATTTCTGTTATGTTAGTTCTGTGATCGCTTGTGTCACAAAATTGAACTAATGGGTCACTTCATGCTTAATGGCTTGGGCATGACTATATATACAGAAATATTTAAACAATATTTGTATGAATACATTACAGTAAACATATTTGGAAATTGGGCTTGATTGAAACAAGCAAGGTTTGTGCCAGAAAGAATTATCAGAGAGTGAAGCAGCCCGAGTAAACACTACAACCTCATATACAGAGCTGACAGTGACTGTCTCTGCTGAGAGGAACTTGCTGCTTTCTGGATTTACCTTCAATTATGAAACTGAAGAGTAGCTTTAGCTATAGAGCCATAAAGTAACACACTGTCCTAGGAAATTGAATCTGCAGCTCTTCCTAGCAAGTGTGTGGAGGAGTATTTAAATAGGTTACAGGTAATTTTTTAAATCCTTGCTATGTCTGGTGTACTGGTGTCTAACTAGTAAGTGTAAGCAGTGTTGATAGACTCCTAGAAATACATGATGAAGCCACATGTTCAATAATGATAGCTTTGTGTGTGTCTGTGCATTTAGAGCAGAGATTTCATCTGAAGCAGATGTGGTGTGATCATGGCCTCCCTTTTACTGACCACTGCAATCTTGAATTTAAAGTCTTTAGCCGAGGAGAAATTATTTCTCTATCTCTCCAGAGGAACAATGGCTTACTGCAGACTGTCATTGTGGACCTTGGCTTCCATAGCCCATTTAGCTATACAGGTGTGCAGTGCTTCTGGAGTCACCCCCCCAAGGGATATGCTGAGCCTCAGACACAGTTCTGCCATGAACAGGAGGTTTTTTCTACCAGTGACAGATGGCTTCCTGCTCAGTGTGAAAAGCAGCACCTGAAAATGTTTGTGCCCTGTGTGCTACAACCATACTTGGTCTAGTTCAAGTATGCGAGCTCCAGTCCTGACGGGTATTGGACTGTGACCAGTGTGCATGGATATTACTGCTTCTTTTCAGATTTGTTCTTTTTCTCTTACTTCCTCTCTCTCTCCCTCTCTCTCTCTCAGGCCTCTCACACCTGATGATGGGTGAACAAGGTAAGTCCTTCCACTTTCCTCTTTGTTTCAGTCACTGATCATGAAAGAGCTTTGTCCTTGCCGCTTTTCTGGGCTGGGCTTTGCATAACAAAAGCAACTCAGTGTACTGAGTGCCAGTCAAGCCATTTGCATTTTTGCATCTGTGTCCCATGAGCCAAGGGTTCATGTCAACCTGGGACTCAGATGCCCAGGAGGGAGCGTGAAATGATTCCATGGACAGTAAAAAGGTATGCATCTTCTTTCCATGCAGCCCACAACTATTTTATCTTGCCGTTTCTTTCTTCTTGTGCCAGCTGTAATGACTCCCACTTCTGCCTACTAAATGTAGACCTCAGTGTTGGTCTTTATTTTAAGAGTACAATTATTACAAAAAGTATGTTAATTCCCCTTGTGGCATGATCCTAACTCATTATGAATCCTGAGGAAATTTGCATATAATGGCCTGTAAGTCCTGTGTCTGCAATTTAAAATACTCAAATATACACAGAACAAAATGGTTGAGAAGAGCAACTGGGCTAACCCCATATTGGTCTATAAATGGGATCTAGGCCTGGATCAGAGATTACATTTTAATATCTCAGCCTGCACTGAGTTACAGATCTATTGGCTGTGATATGATGGGATAATTAGTTCCGTTTTGCACTATGAGGGTGTGGGGTAACAAGCTGGTGAGAACAGATAAAGCAAAGAGAATCGTGGTTCTGTTTTCCTGTGATAGTGCCAGTGTCTTACTGACGTGGGTAAACTGGACTTAACAGCACTCCTGATGCCTTCTAGTCTTGTGAATGCAGGAGTCAAATGATTTAAGACTTAATGCAAGGTGTATGCAAATGGTACTCTAGGAAGTCCAGACCAAGTGTTTGTCTATGGGAAGAAAATGTACGTTTTGACTCCAAAGCCTGATGAAGCTTTCCTAGACTAGATGTACACAAAAGTTTTTTTGGCATTAAGTAAGCATGTATCTGAGGATGGACAGTCTGAGGAGTTAGTAAGATAGTACATAGTGCCTGTGAAGGCTAAAGAGTAAGTGCTTGAGTAAAAGAGACATAATTTCCATGTATCTCAGTGAAATGTAGAGAGACATAAGACATTATCAGTTTTTATTCTGTATTTCAAGACAGATTTCTGCTCTGGGGTCCTGAAAGTTTAAGTAACAATCAGAAGTGAAGTAGGGGCTTACTTATCAGTTTCTGTACTGCTTAACATCCCTGTGTGGTAGGAAAGGTTGAAAAATTGGGCTCTTTATAGGTGTATGTCAAGACCACGGTGTTTGGCATGTGGAGCATCTGACTAAACTCTGGAAAGCGTTGAGCTCCTTCTCTGTCCCCACTTACTGTTCAACTGGGCTCATGGCTCAGAGGTCGTGCTTGTTGAAGGACCATCCAGCAGACAGGTCCATTCAGCATGTCTGAGTTGCTCAGGATGCAAGCTGTTTTGACAGAGGAAGGCATGTTGGAAGTGATCAGAATAGTTGATGGCCACTTTCATTCTCAATAACACTGAACATTTCTTTATAGTAGTCTGTGATTTAGCACTGGATTATGTAAACTGTTGCACTTGGCCATTTAAATTACAAGTTGCAACCCAGCTGGCTCATGAAGACTTGCATGACCTATTCAGGCCAGTCATCAGCACTTTCTAAACTCCCTCATCTGGCAAAAAAATGTGAAAACTATTGGCTTCTGGCAACTTTAACCACCTTTGTTTATGTATGACACATCAGGGAACAGTGGCTTCTCATTTCTTGCCAACAAACTCACAGATAATGCCTTTTGATAAATATTTACTCTATAAAAATAAGATGGATATAAAATATGTAAATGTATATGTATGAGTAAATATGCAATGTCAACGTTATATATAAATACATTAGCTCTGGTGGGTGAGATGTGTTTAGCAAATACATTGCCATGAGATTTATTTTTTTCCTGTCCTATTCTGTTGTTTCCCTTGCTGTTTTGAATTTGACGTGGATTGAGGCATATCACTGGCATGGTATTGCATGAGCAGTTTGCATTTCTCAGTAGAAAATCAAATTAAAGCTTAACCAGGCAGCTGCTGATTGTACTGTCAATGGTTTAAGCTTTGCTTTGTGCTTTAGTTGTGGTATGTCTCTTGTTTTCCCCTTGACATTATGTTTTGTTGGGTTTGGCTGCTAGATAAATATGCTCATTTCCTTGTTTTTCTAAGTATGGCCAGTGACACATTTTTCTGGTTTTTTATGCTTCCTTCTTCTCTTCTCTTTTGCCTCCTCCGTGGTGGACACCTCTCTTGTTCCTCCTCTTAACTGGATGCACACCTTCCTGTCTGTAGGTAGAAGTAAAGGTAGAGATCACATTCTTTCTATGACTTCATCGCTTGTAAAATGTTTGTTGATGGGCAAATTGTATTTTTACAAATGTGTTTCATATTGGAACTTAATGCTTTTATTTTGAAAAGTCTGTTAACAATCTTTTGTATTCAATTATGGAGGAAATATTTATTAAGGTGAATGCTTTGAGGCCTTCCTAAGAGATGTTGTTTTCTCCCTATTCACACTAAATATGAGCTGTGCAGTGTCAGGGCATCTATAGCAGGTGATGCTGGGGTGTGAAGGGTTTGTCAGTTCAGTCAAAGACAGAGCCATAGGCCAGTGAGCTGATCCTGCTGACACTTATACTAGAGTGATGCCACTGCTGGTAGTTTTGCTACTGGTGTTGGTGGCAGCAGAAACTGGGCTTGCTCACTACCCTTCAACAACGGAGGTTTTTTTACCTATTGTTTCTTCCCCTGGCTCTGCTTCCCATCCTTTCTATTAGCACTGAGGTGTTTTTCAAAGAAATTGAGATGCAAAAAAGCTGCGGAGGAAGCAGAAGTAATCAGTGCTGCTAAACAGAGAGGTCCATTTCCTTTGCAGCCCAGTACAGCACAGGGCATGCAAGTCTGCTCTGGGGCTCCAACTTGCTCTTCAGCAGTTCACACCTATCTTAGGCATGCAGAGGGCAGTCATCAATCCCTTATCAAAACTGCCGAAAAGGCAAAATGCTGCAAACTTGCTATGGGTCTTCAGTTGGAGTGGAAGGAAAAGTGAAGATTGATTGATTGATAAATTATAAACATGGCTTGAGAAAAATCTTTTTTTTTAAGCTATTTTCCAATGAAAAAGATAAAAAGGTTTTGTTATGCTAAGGCTTACTCTGTTTCAATGAATACACTGCTGAAGAGTCTGATCTATTTATTAGCATGATTTGAACATATTGGAGGATGTTGCTTGTGTCCATGCCGGTAAGACATTGGGGAATGAAATGACTTGTTGTGCAACTATGAATTTGGGAGGGATATGAGCTCAGAGGATTTGTTCATAATAACTTTCCTTTGAGGCACAAGCAGTCTCTGCTCAATAATTACTACTTCTGTAATACCTGAATTCTGGGGAGCACAATGGCATATTAAAGACCTCAATTTGCATGATTCCTTTTTCTGATGCCCAGCTTTCTTCTAACAATTTTGTATTGTTGAATTCTCTGTGATGGAGTACATTATGTAATCCATATTATTTGTTCCGTTTTGAGGTTGGAAAAATATTCCAATAATTAATTTCATAGTTTTTCTATTCTCTCCAAACTTGGGTGATGGAGGGTAATACCTAGGCTGTACTCAGACCTACATTCTCAGCAAGAGGTGAACATCAGAACATAATAATTACATATATTCACTGTAAAAAATATGAGAACTTGAAGCTCTAAGCACACCATATAAAATGTTACTGTGCCTCAACACAGCTGCCAATAATTCAGTTAGCTGATGTATGGCTTAGTGTGATTTAAGGGTCAGTGTAGATCAGGTCAAGTCTTGTGTGATGTTAGTTCCTGTTCTTTTCTTGGGTGGCATTTATGCTTCAGGCCAGCCTGTGCAGGACTAAGCTGAAAGTCTTTTCCAAAGCAAATCTCCTAACTGAGTTGGTAGCATGAGGGTTGTAACATATAGTCCACAATTAATTCATATGTACTGAAACTTAATTTATTGTGTCATTGAGTGAAAATATCATTTCACTTCCCGTCTATGTGTAGTTTTTAGCTGTAGTTATAACAAGTGACTGTGTCAGAGAACCATCAGTCTGTGTGAAAAATGGCACTACTTTCAGAGGGCTCAAACTGTAGTTTTGAACGCACACATGGCTTTCAGCTCACAGAGAAAGTGGTACCAGATGTCTTTAGTACTCACATGGAAGGTTCATATTTTTTTGGCATTCTTGTAGTTTTTAGTAAAAAACGGCAACAACTGTCTCATGTCACGTATGTAGCGAAAGGATATGATGTATTTGATTTAATTTTGGATATGATGTATTTGATTTCATAAAACTTCTTCACAACGTATAGCAGTCTGTGACCTTGCATTCATCATTTAAAGCAAGTGTTTGATTAGTTGTTTCCACTCCAGTAAATAGGCTTTTTCTGCATCTATCCTTTTTAAAATTTTCAGGAGATTTTGATTTTTTTTTTTTTAATAAGTTCCTGGAAAGTTGAAGAAGATGAAGTGTACGTGTTCTGGGGTAATGGCTGGAGTACTTGAGATACAGACAAGAACCCGGATATCACTTGCATTTTAACCTGAACTGAGTTTTCAGGTTAAATGCATTGAGTTTTTATTTGGTATATGGAACTGGTCATGGAGGTGAGGTAACTGTGTGATGAGCAAGGAGGACTTTTGTTTAGTTTGGCAAGAATTGCTGAATATGACTTCTCTTCTGGAAAGGTACTGGCAATTAAGGAACAGTTATATTAAGTTTACTTCCCTAACACTTCCCCACAAGTAAATGATATCAAAGGAAATTATAAATATCCAACTCTAATTTGCTACTGGAGTTAATGTGGAATTACCTTCTTCCATATTCTTGTTGTCTTGAAAGTCTTTGTTAAGGAAATTATTATTTGCCATTTTGCTACCTTCCACCATCTGGGTTTTGTTTTACCATCACTCTTGGTTTGGATCTGACTTCTACTGAGGCTCATGTCTCCTGTGAAAATTGCCTGTGTTTCTGGTGGGAATCTACTATTTTCAGTGAATTAAGTCCTTTGTCTCTTGAAGGCAATAGCAACATTCACATTGAATCCAGTGGGCCAAGAACCAAAAGAACTGGAACGTCCTAAATGTCCTCTCTGACACAGAGAACAACCAGTGAGGCTGGTTTCTGAGTGTGCACAGGTCACCCTGTAGCACCCATGCTGTCTGCAGACTGCTGGTTCTTCTCTAATGCATGTAGCTCCTTCCTTCCTTCAGTAGTTGTGCTCGGTGTGAACTACACAGCTGCCCACTCATTTTCAGTATGAAGCAGGTTTTTTCTTAATTGTTAGAGAGAAGTGAAAGAGTGGGATCTTTTTAAATGCGTGTTGTGTGGACCAAAGGCTACTGTCAATTTCCCCGTTTAATAATCGGCATTGCAAAATCAGATTGTCTGCTTTGGTCCTAACTGCTCTTATCTAAAGTAGGTCTTTTAAGTCTTGCAAGGTTTAGCATTGCTCTCTGAGAATGAGGTTCTTATTTCTTTGAGATATTCAATAATATTGACCTGAAGGTAATGGCACAGGAAAAATGAAATAGCATTTGTGGGCTTCAGTAGAAGGAAACGACTGGACCTTACTGATCTGGAAAATATTTTCAGGTTCTTTTTTACCAGTAATACCATTAGGATTTGTATTGGTTTGCTTCAGAAATAGTGTAGCCAGTAGGACCAGGGCAGTGGTCATCCCCTCTACTTGCTGAGGCTGCACATTGAATGCTGTGTCCAGTTCTGGGCCCCTCACTACAGGAAGGACATTGAGGTGCTGGAGCATATCCAGAGAAGGGAAACGGAGCTGGTCAGGGGTCTGGAGCACAAATCTCATGAGGAGCAGCTGAGGGAGCTGGGGTTGTTTAGCCTGGAGAAAAGGAGGCTTGGAGGACCTTCTCTCTCTCTACAACTACCTGAAAGGAGGCTGTAGCAAAGTGGAGGTCGGCCTCTTCGTCCCAGTAACAAGATATAGAATGAGGGGAAATGTCCTCAGGTTGCACCAGGGGGGATTTAGATTGGATATTAGGAAAAATTTCTTTATGGGAAGAGTTGTCAAACATGGGAACAGGCTGCCCAGGGCAGTGGTTGACTTGCCAGTCCTGGAGATGTTTAAAAGATATATATATGTGGCGCTCATGGACACGGTTTAGTAGTGGACTTGGCAGTGCTGGGGGTTGGACTTGACCTTAAATGTCTCTTCCAGTCTAAATGGTTCTATGGTTGTATGTGAATAAGTCCAGCTGAATGGCCAAGAGTTTATGCAAATGTTGGAGTGAAACATCAGGCACAAATTAAATCATTTGTACTCTCTAAATGTCTAATTATACAATGTGAAAAACAACACTACATTTGTCTTGCCAGCTTTGGCAGTGGTTTTTAAGCTCTGCTTTGCCCTGTAAAGTATCTTAATATTTGGGTTTTAAATGTGAATATTGTATGGTTTTGGTTTCTACAATTAACAGTATTAAGGAAAGGACTCTAAAATATGTGTGGTAGTGGGTTTGTTTTCCTTTGGTGAGAAACAAATCCTGCATTATTATAAGGATGGTGACTTTTAGTTTTAACTTTACTCTTAATGGCTATTTAAAAAAAACAAGCATTTTATTTTATGGTTAGTGAATACCGAATATGCAAAACCTCTCTGAATTAAAGCCCCTTGAAGGAAGATGTTATTCTTCTGGAATAAATTTTTTTAAGTGAATTTTTCCTGCTGGTTTAATATTTTATTTAGGGAAAAAAGAAATATTTTCATGTAATTTGTTGAAGTCTAATTAGAGGTGATTGATAGTTGATGAATTTCAAATGTAAGGCATTGGGTGGCATTTCTGCAAGGCCTTCATCCTATTTCTTTATATTCCAGTGGTGATGACATTTTCTAAAGTTTGGGGAATGAAGTCACTTAAATGTTCCATATCAGCTAATGCAAAGGAATAGATGTTTTATTCTTCTTTTTATGCATGATTCTTATTATACATTATTCTTCTTTGTAATACATTTGTGAACACAAACATATGACACATTAAATAGGACAGTTCTGGTAAATTATTTTTGTTTCTGCTTATGAGCTTGTGTTCTTACAAATATTGTGTATGCATAAGATATTTAATAATATCTTACGTAATAAGACATTATTTAATTTGTAATTAATTTTAATTTAATAATGTAGGTTATAGGTATTTAATTTTTTGTTACATGTTTTCATTCTGCCTTGTTTTAAAACTGTGTCTTTCTGATGTGTGAATAAACAGCTGATTCTTCCCTGGCTTTCATTTTCATTAAGAAGAATGATTCCTGTGAGCGTTAAAGGCATTGTGGTTGCGTTGTGTGTAAACAGGAGCTAAAATATTGTCGTCTTAGGCTGTATTGTAGTTTTCTGTTTTCAATGAAGCTCAGGTTTCTCTCTGCCCAGAGAGAGTATTTAATTGATATCATTGAAAGATTTTTTTCTTCCCCCTTCCTCTGTTCTCTTCATTTGAGGCATTCAGTGGTGTGTAGAGATGCAGAGGTAGCAAAACAGGCCACGTGCTTTGTAAAAGGCAGGCTAATAGCACTTTTGATGGATGTCTGATTTTTAAAGTGCTGTATCTTTCATTAAAATTTACATGTAAAGTAAGGGCAAGCACAGTGACATGAAAGCTAATGCAAGTTGCACATCTTGACATAATAACAATCACAAGAAACTGGAGATCCCAGATGGCATCTTGGCCTTTGCCATCCTTTTAATAAGCTACTAACTGCTAATTATTGCACTGTTACGGGAAAGTTAATTTGCTGTTGACTCTTAAAGAGACACTGTGCATTTTCCTGACATTCAGGTTTTTCAGTTTAGATTTGAAAGTGTTTTTTCTCTGTAAATTGAAGCCCTTCCAGTGGATGGTAACAAAGATACAAAGAAACAGAGCGGGAAATGACACATAATAAGCTGTGTGTTTTTTTGATAATAGCAGAATATAGGGTTGTGGTGGTTTGGGCCTTTCTAGGGCATGGGTTTATAGCTGAAAAGAACACCAGCATGTATATTAAATCTAGGATTTAAGTTTTGCATTTAACAGCAAATGCAGAATTAGTATTATTGCTAAAAATAAATAGAACGTCTTTCCCTTAAATAATTGAAGCTTGAGATTCTGAAAATAAGATAAACTAGAAATAGAAAATCAAAATTACAGGTTCATTTCTTTCACCAGAGATGATTTAAAGGCAAAATTCCAACTCACAAATCTGAAAGCTAAAATGTCTACTATATTTAAAAAAAAATTCTTCATTTTAATGTTACTTACCTTGTTGTTATATTACAGGGAAGGAGTGTTATCTGTAAAACATAAAATTTTTTGAAGTGATCTTTTTCTTCCAGTTGAAATGGACATTCAGTAATGAGACCAGTCAGGGAGAAGTTTTGATCTAAGAACCTATTTAGGAATGAAGGAACAGCTGCAGTTTAAATGGACTCTAATTCTCACAGTTAACGCTGTTTTGTGAGCACATGATTGTCTGTGATAACGTTTGGGAGGAGTGTGGTGGGTAATAGCTTATTTCCTGGGCTTTATGGTAATGCAGCAAAGTGATGATAATGCCATCAGGAACTGAAATAGACCATGTCACACACATCAGACAGTCCTGCAAAAATAGGAAACCCTATGAAAGAGGGGAATTTCCTGTTTCAAGGCTCCTTGTGGCCTTCTGTGGACTAGACAGATAACGTTATGGTATTGAACAGTTTAGAAAATATGTGCTGTGTAAGCTGGATCTTATGCATTAAAAATTAGAGCTTACAAACAGCAGCCTTTTTTGCTGTGCTTTACCAGCTGGTAAATATTTTGACTAGAGATCAGGGAATAACATGCCTTGCAAATGGTTGTAAAACTATTGCCGTGAAGAAGGTCATGCTTCCTCAAATCGTCTAATATAATACACTCAGTATCATGTGTGCCAGTTATTAATTCATGTCTAATGGTGTGTGATTTTCCCCACATCAGTACTGTGGGTTTTGATTCTGATTTGGGCAAAGCACGTCTTCCTGTGACACTCAGCACCCTTCATTTATTTGGCTGTACTCACCCTTTCATGGAGGTAGAGCTTCTCCTCATGCTGGGTTTCATTTCCTCATTTGTTTCAAGAGCCTTGATAGTTTTGAGTGCATGTATAGAAATCAGTACTAATAGGCTATGAAATAAGGGAAGATAATAGAAAATACCACTGCAGAGAGCAAGGAATTGGGTGTGAATGCAGCACTCACAGGTTGTGCCATATTCATTTGTTTTGAAAGCTTTTTTGTTTTGGAATTTTAGTTCCTGATAATCTACTCTGCAAGTTGCTGTGCTGAGTCTACTGCATTCTCTAAACAGCTGGAGAAGCCTATAGAAATTAATGGTGTTTTGCACTTGGGAATATGTTGTGTACCTGCAGGGATAAAGTCCCAAAATTCTGTTGTAGAAGGATTTTCTGTGAGATATTGGTCTTATACTAGATGTGCTTTTTATACTGAGAGGTTTGTTGCAAGGGTATTAAGAGCCATATTCTTCACTGCTCTGAAAGCATTTTATTGTGGTATACCTGATACTGAAGGAGAGGAAATGCACTGATGTAAAAGAAATAGTGCAGAGAGGAATCTGACTCTAAAACTGTTCCAACACTAACCTGAGGGATTTTGGATCATTCTCACTAAATAATGGCCTTAGTTCTCTTGTTAAACACTGCAGAGCATTTAATAGAAATGGTTCTTTACCAGCACTGCTTTGTGGGGAAAGGCTTTAAACAGAACTGGTACTTTTAGGATTTGTGTACACAGTTGTCACCATTAAAAAGTCAGTAGCATTTGCCAAGCAGTACCACACAGTGGTGCCTGAGAAATCACCTCCTCTCCTACAGTAGAGCAAGAAGATGGTATGTAATATTTGTAGGTAAGTGTTTATGATTTGATTCTGTCAATTGCATGCATTTTAATCAAGCTTTTCTCTCAAATCACAGTTTGATTGGGGAACTGCTTATGGGTCAGATTCTTTCTAAAGCAAAATGTGATTCCTTTTAATTGACCAAATTCTTTTTATTGAAGACTTTAAAAAAATTCAGTATTTGCTCTAAAATAATATATCTTTGGGATTTTTCATTGTTAGTAGTGGCAACAAAAATGTATAATATGTTAAAATAATTGTATTTTAGACGGAACTGTGGTCTTATTAGATACAGTGAATTGTATTAAGCCAGCATTATGAAGCATACACCTTTATTCCCCTAATTACTGGTATATTAATAATGACCAGGTTGATGATGAATGTTCTGATCACCAGCTGGGATCAGATAATTACATTTGATTATGTAAAGAGTTAGTTGCTATAAGCCTTGAAATATTAAAACTTGGCTAGAATAAATATCACTGAAGAACCTTTGTCTTTTACATGTGTATTCAGCTGCCTGTTCTTTGAGCAATTCTTGATTCACTCGATAATGTTGGGAATCAAACTGTGAACAGTTATTTTCCAGCCCTGTGAATGTTGATAAAAGGATCTTGCATAGCTGTTGGCTTGTCCTGTGAGGGGAGAGCACATTGCTGCATCGCAGCGCAGGGATTACAGGCTCTCGCTTAGCTCTGCATTAAAGATGTTGCAAGCTTTTGTAAAACCCAGGGCAGCCCTAGCACCGCTGTGCGTTTGCATTTCCCAGCTCTGACGAAGGGCACACACATTTCAGGCACCAGTGCCTTGCAGGACTGGCCAACTCCATCATCCAAATAATATATTTATCTGACCATTTTCCTATTTATTTTGGATAGTCTTATTCTGCAGTCTCAGAGAAGTCTGTAGGCATGTGTGCAAGCTGCATTCTACACGTTTTTTTATCTCTCAGTTTACCGAATTATTTTTCCCCCAGAATTTCAGTTCATAAATATCCATTGATTTGTCTTTCCCCTGTTGTTAAACTGCTGAAAAGCAACATAACTTTTGTTACTTGTCTCAAAAAATACTGTTATAAAGAACACTTCATGGCATTGATCATTGGCAGCTTGAACACAATATAATTTTTGCCACCATGTGACAGACCATTTATGCCAGATTGTGGAAAAAATCTTTGCCTAAAGTTAGAAAATCAGAATGTTTGTAGATGGTAGGGCTCTCTTGAGAAACTACATGCTATGCTTAAAGTACTCAATTCCAGGCTCAGCTTTTCAATTTATCAGTCAATTTTATATTAAGATATGATACTAGAGACACACATTAGTAATTTTTCTTTGCTGTGTTCTTGTACTTTATTTGTTCTCTCTATTGACTCCATCTTTAAAACAGATGTATTTTAAGAGAAATCTGTGGACAATTCATTTCCTGCTATGCTGCACTATATGTCCATAATGGAATGAACCATGGAATAACCATTATGTGGTGGATGCACTTATTGTATTATCAGGCAGAAGTCTGAGAGTTCCCTTTGATTTCCCAAATGCTGAGGTTTGTTTTTTTGGTTTTTTTTTTTTTTGTGTCAGGGAAGAGAAGAGTGTAGAGAGAGTGTCTGATTTGCTTTATTTTTGTCTTCTAAGGTACTTTTATTTAAACCAGTGCAGGTTTCTTACTAATTTTCTCCTTCAGGTGTTTGCTATCAATCTGCTGGGTTAAACTTTGTGCTATTCCATCAGGCAAGTTTGGTAAATGTTGATCAGTGCATGAAATCAGTTCTTAAATGGTTGCAAAATTGCCTTCCTTCAGACTGTTTTGATCACAAGGGCTTTCAAGTGTCAAAGTCATTTGGAGAACTAGATAGATAAAATGCATGAGCACTAAGCTTTTTCCAGGATAGAATAAATAAATGTGCTTTCTACTGTGTGCTCTGCCTTTGATAGTGATTTGTTAAAAGGGAAAAAAAAGAAAGGCAATGATATTAAATATTTACAAGAGTGATTTAGTTGTGTAATCTTGTGCTATGCATCCCTGTTTAATAGTGAAATCAGCTACTGCTGAAGTAAATGCCATTAAACCGGTACTGCTGTGAAGGTCACTGCCTATACAATGTCAAAGCAATTTATAGAGAATAATGATTTTTGTTAGCTTTCCAATGTACCAACGTCCCTCCTTTTTGTCTTCCAAAAATAACTGAAAAGAAATTTATTTCAGAAATAATTTTGTCTCTAACTCTTCTCCCATCTGACTGATTTTGGAGCTTGAAACCTCTTTACAAGTTCTCATATTGATGAGTTCAATGGATAGACACTGATTCCCTTCTTTCTGGCCTTGAGCTCATTACAGCTCTATTGGCCATTTCTCAGCAGTTCATTTTAAAAGATACTGAATTATGACCTCCACTCTTATGAGTGATTACTTCTCTTTTGCTATTTCCAGCCATATCTGTCTGTGAATCTTGTGAAAAATTATCTTTTTTTTTTGCATGCTAATTGTTTGTCATTAGCAGTGCACATGTAGCGTGTTGACAACCCACCAACCTCCTGAACTGCTAAGTGTCTTATAAATACTTGGAGCACATTCCTGTACAGCATCATGCTTAGTGAAGAGGCCTCAGAAGTGAGAGGTGTGTTCTTGGCTCTGCAGCTGACTTTCCCTGTGAATTGTTGGGGCCTTTGTGCCTCTGCAGCAATGAAGCGGGGACAAAAGCCCTTCACCACTGCACAAGGAGCTGCTGCACTGACACTTACAGAGTGTGCTGAAAACAATACACAGCGAGTACAAAGCATTATCATTCAGCTTCACATCCATCCAGCAAGAAGGTTAATTATTTGTTTTCCTTGTTTTACAGCTGAATGAGCAGAAGTGCAGAGAGAGGGAGAGAGCTGGAGGAGAACAGGCAATAAATGCCAGAGTTGTCTTGTCCATTCCTGTTTCTCTAAGCACCAGTGCAATCTATTTTATAAACCACCAAAAACTTGCCTGCTATACCAAGGACTCTCCCAATTAGATTTCACTTGCTAAAGCAATACTCTAAAAAGATTAAAACTCTGTTTATCATTGATAAACATGTACATGACCACAGAAATAGCAGTCATATTTTACAAAGGGAAACAACACATAATCTCTGTAAAAAAATTCTACTGAAGGAAATAACCTATCATAATGCAAAGGTGCCCTGAGTGTGCTGGGTAAGGATTTTCTTGGGAAAGTACCTATGAGCACACAGAGACAATGTGGGTTTCTCTTCGAAGGCATACGTTTTAAGGACAAGTAGAAAAGAACTAAGGCACTTAAGTAGTTCAAGGAGTGGAAATGTTTTTTCAGTGAAGAGAAAGAAGAATGGATGTAGAACAGTGGAAAGGGGGAAGGGAAGCAGAACATACATACTCTTGTCTGGGAGGAGTGTCCCAGATAAAGTGGTGGAAAAGCAATCTGCTGTAAGCCCTGGTCTTCTGGACAGAATAAGATGGAAAGATATCCCTACAGATTGTTTTTTTGCTGAATATTAGGTAGCTAGGTATTACTATTGGTAGCTTATTTTGGTATTTCATTTTGTTATATGTCATTTCACAGCGCAGTAGAAGACTAAAGCCTTTATTTACTGACATAGCTTTTTATGGCCTTCTCCTCCAGGCCCATTAGTAGACCTTTCATTTGTTGTGAAAGTGGCTAGTTCAGCAGGGTGTCTGGAATAGATATGTGTGTGCATGGTTAAATCAGGCCTTGTGATTTCCTTTAGACTGTTTTATCTGGTTCTTTATATCTTTTTATGCAAGTCTATGATTAGCATTGAGTTCTTCCCAGAATGCTGTCAATTATCTCACAGGTGAAAGGATTAAGACAGAGCAGTGGGAATTACACTGGGATTAAATAAGACTGCCTTTGGAGTGTGTTTGCGGATGTGGTTTCTTTTTTTTGTTCTGTCTAAGCAAAGAGAAAGAAGAGAAGCCAGCTCAGCCTTCAGGTCTCTCTAGGGAGGAAAGTAACACCCTTGAATATGGAAAAGTAGCATCTCAGCTTGGGAGGAGGTCATGCTGAGAAAGGAAAGGTGGTGTTAAGGCACAAGATTTAGAGTCCTCAGTTCAGTTCTTGGTTGCTCTGATTTTGCTTCAGGCTGTTCTGATTGCCCACAGTGAACCTCAGCTTGTCCATGTGTGAAATGGAAGTGGTGATAAGTTTCTTGTCTTATGTTGCATGAAACTAAATTAATTACTCTGTAAGTGTACTAGGTTTTTGGGTAGTAAGTAAAAAAGAAGAGGATAGAGTATTCTTATGCCCCACACTGTGGTCACACATGATTTAAGATGTTTTGAGTTATTTCTGTCCTTCTATTACTTCTCCCTCTGTGTGTCAGACACAATGCTGGTAGAAAGGGGGGGCTCAGCTCCTCTTGGGATGAGGAGAGAAACTGCCCCATGGGACAGGCATGATCAGACTCTGTAGGGGCAACACAGTTTGCAGGCTGGGTCATGCTGTCCCTTTCCTGCAAACTGGCCTGGAGACCGGCTTGTGCTTCTACAGGGACTGGCAAAAGTCACCCCTGATGGCAGCCTGGACTTTGGGCAGTAGCCCTAGGCAAAGAGTTGTGTTCATCTTTAGCCCTGTCATTCACCTCTTCTGACTCTGGCACTGCATGGGTTTACAGTGCAGAACTGCCTGAAGATCCTGAGAGAAATTGTGCTGTGGTGCTGAGAAAACAAATAGTGCTGGAAAACAGGAAATCTTCAGCAAGATCAGGTTGCTCAGGGCCTCATTCAACCTGACTTTGAATGTTTCCAGGGGTGGGGCATCCACCACCTTTCTGAGCAACCTGTTCCAGTGTTTCATCACCCTCATTGTGAAAAATTTCTTCATTATATCTAAACTAAATCTACCCTCCTTTAGTTTAAAACCATTACTCTCTGTCCTGTCAACACAGGCCCTACTAAATTGTCTGTCCCTGAGACTAATTAGTTGCAGCTTGTACTATTCAAAGGAACAGACTTTCCAGGAAAGAAAGGAAGGATGTTCTCTTTCCAACAGGAAGTATGTACTCTATTTCTACACAGGGTAGTTGAAGCCAGAGACAGGCAAGTTAATACTGGGGGTACTGGCTTCCCACCTTGGGGCTGTATCTCAGCTCTGAACTTGCTGCTTGCTCTCCTCTGCAATTTCCAGCTTTTGGAAGTCACTGCTGGCTGCTCCCCAAGCAGCAGCTGTGACTGACAGACACCTAACCTATTTCATCTTAGTGTGAGATCGTCTTCAGAGAAGTAACCAGGGCAGAAATTTTTTTTGTCCTACCTTTGCTACTGCTTTCACTTTGTGTTTTACCACTGTGTGTGCTGCCCCCATTCACTCAAATCTTTCAATTCTGTTCTTAGGGACCACAGTCACAACAGTGGCTATGACTGTATGGTCTTTACCCTTCTATGTTACATGTACCAAAAAAGAGCCAGTTAATATTTGTTGTCATGGCCTTTGTGATAAGACACATCCTGACTTTACTTATTTTATTCTGGTTCTGAGTTGGAGCAGCTCTGCCTTTCTGTCAGTTGAGAGTCAGGCATCAGTAAGATGAAAGTGGAAATGGGGAGATTGTGGCCTGTTAAATCCACACGAAGAATTTGGGTGGAGTTATTGCATGGGCATTGCTGCATGCCTTTTCAAGTGCTCCGATAGTTTTTTGTTAATGCTTCACATAATTCATTTAGCACTACTCTTTTTCTCTTATAATGCATTTGTTACCTTTGATTGGAGTGTGTTTGGCTGATGGGTCACCTGGGGACAGGAACAGAGAGTTCCCAGAGCTCTGACCATGTAGAATATGAATTTGTAGAAGTTACAAATAAAAGTTTTCCATGAAAATTCCAATATTCTCATTCAGTAGTTCCATAATGATGATTACCCAAGCTTCTGTTCTCTTTCTCTCTGGTGATCATTATTTCTCTTGTATATTTTATTCTGATTTTATTCTTAGTGTGTCAGTTTGCTTTACCTTATTTGTATTGATGGATATCTGTGATTAAAAAATCTATTTTGTTCCAAGTATATTTTTATCAGAATTACTGTCAGTATCTTTCCATCTATACCAAACACATTTTAAAGTGTCTCCTTATGTTACCCTGCCTACATGACTAGATTTGGAGCTGTAGTACAGCTATTTTGTTTTGTCCCACAACTCTACCACTCAAACCTGATTTTGCCTTGCTTTGACTTGACATGCAGGGCTGGGTCGCTCTGGTGCCCTGGTCTAGGGCACTGATGCCGTCCCACTGCTCAGATTCAGCTTTAGGTTAGTGCACATCACTCTGGACCTTCAGCAAGCAGAGTTTGTTGGGACAGCAGAGCTAGTAACAAGATACACTGGTAGAGCTGTGAACAGGAGGTACTGTGTAGTCACTCAGAGCACTTAGTATTTTCCATTTAACAGAAGATGGTGAAGGACAGAGGCTACCTGATTTTCCACAGAGACAGGGTGAACTACTAAGGCTGGGAACAGAGCCCAGAGACTCAGATTCCTATTGGCACAGAGCTACTGAGCTGAGCGAGCTTTCAGCTGAACACACTAGGTACAGCAGGTCACATCAAAGTCCCATTTAGAAGTTGCCTAAGCAATGATATTATTCTTAGGCAATGTAGAATTTGCTTCTGTTGCGTTTTCCTAGTCTTTCACAGGCATGTAATATTAATTAAAAAGTCCCTACTGCATTTGAGACACTGGCTTGCCAGGAAATGGGGAGATTAACTTTCATTGTACATAGAGATTTCACTTGGTTAACAGAGTGCTTTGAAGAAAGGAGGGACACACTGGAACAACAAGACTGATTCATGAGTCTCTTATTACAAGATTATCTGTCTTTTTATTGAGCTGCATATTTATTACATGGCCAGTCTCTAGTTACAGGCCAGTGAATTGCCTAGGTTCAGGTGTTTACTTGGTGATGGCTGGGATGCCACATAAACAGCTGTAAACAGAGCCAGTTACTCAATCCACTTCTGAAAATGTTTGATTTTAGGTCCCCAGTATTTCCAGGGTATGGTGTCAAAGCCAAAGCAGGCAGGAGGCTGTTCCGCTGTCTGGCAGAGCTCTCTGCTGGTGCCACTGCTGGAAGTGGTTAGAAGTGTTCATATGTTCAATTTTTAGCAGGGGCAAAAGAAAAAAGGTCTGGGGCAGTTGGCACCCTGGGGACAGGGCAAGGAGTATCAGAGTCTCTAATCCATTCCTGATACCTCTTGCTGTCAAGTGTTGGCATGGTGGGCTGCTCATAGAAGGAAAGTGAAAATTCCTCTTGTTCTATCACAAGGCATTGGGGATTCGTATTTTCCCCTTCCTAACTCTTTCCCTGCCACCTTTAAGGCATTACTGCAAAGAAAAAGATTTAAGTACACCTTTCCTGTTATTATTTCTAGTGTGTGAGACCTTGAAGATACCTTGATGATACGAGATGATGAAGATACCTTGATGAAATGAGATACCTTCATGCTGTATAGGATGATAATGAAATACATAAAAATTAGCCAAACCCACAGGCAGTGGGATCATCAGTCTTTTGTCCTGTGAGGCTGTTAAACCTTCCTGGATTTTTCTAATAGTTGTGGTACATAGTGTGTATGCCTTAACTGTACTACAAGAGCATACCTATCATAATATAACCTTTAGTTTTTGTCTGCTCATGTTTCTTCTGGTCCTTTGTACTACACTCTTAGGAGAATCAAAAACTATGGCAGATTTTCAACAGTTAGATTCTGTGCATGGCTTGAGTCCTTCCCCAAACCAATTCCATGAATTAACTTTCAAACTGTTTCTTAAAAGCATTGCCAGCCTCTAATAAAATAATGGAACCAATATTAAAAATAATGAATTTGTAACTATATGGAGTAACAGAACCATGAGCAATTATCAGTGGTATTTAATAAACAAAACTCATAGAAGACATTTGATTACTTTTGGACTCAGTTACAAAATTATTGGATGAAAAGGAGACAGTGATTGTGATACATCTAGACTTCAATGTGTTATTTGACAAAAATCCCTACTTTAAAAAACCCCACAATTAAAATTTGGCTTTAATAGAAAGAGTTTTCTAAAATAAATTAGTAATTCAAAATGCAACAGCATTTTCATGAACTGAGAAGGCTAGACAAATTGGAAGTTACTGTCATTTCTGTCTAGTGCTTTTCTTAGTGATCACAAAGGGGAAAAAATGACATATTAATGAAATGTGTAGATTTGAGTAGAATGGAAAGAATTGCAATCATCAGTGTGGATAGAAAACAGCATAAATGTTGCATAAGTGCCATGACAGCCTTCATAAAGCAGTAGGTGGATGGATAATTCATCTGTAAAGAGACCTGTTAAGCTGCACCTAGACTAAACTTCTAAGGACCTTAAATACTGTAAGGTGGAGATATGTCAAGCAATTTTTAAGTATTTTGAAAGGGCTTGACAATTAAGATCATGCAGGACTTAAGAGGGAACAGACAAAGGCCTCATATGTATGCTAGGTCTTCATGCTGAGAAAGTGGCAAGATATGAAAGCTATCTCCAACACACAGAGCATAAATACACAGAAGAAAAAAGAATTATCCTGGTGTTGTCTCAGAGGAATTACATAGAAAGGGTGTTGTGCAATCATACAAAGGTGTTCTAGGTCCTGTAGCAAGAGAAGACATCTTAGCAATGAGAACTATAGCACCAGCTTGTAGAGTACTTTAGTGAGGGAAAAGATGTAAGCCACTGACTTTTGACTATTTTATTGGTAGTAAACCATTCTGGGGAGCCAGTCTTTCTCTTCCACATCTAGTGAACATGAGACGGCAACTTAGAGAAGGATAACTTAAATTTTTTCCCTTCTCCAAAGCTCAGATGTATCACAATAAAGGTACATAGATTTCCTTCATTTTCCAGAGGTTCTTCATCTGCTCCATGTTGAAATCCTGTGTGTGTTGCTCTAGCTGACATCTGTATCTCTGAGGGAGCAATAAGCTGTTGTTTTATCAGCTAGCAATAAAAAAATAGTCCACCAAATGCAAACAAAATGCTTTTGTAAAGGAAACTGGATGGTTTTCCATAACTACATTAGTGCTAATGCACTACCAGGTCTCTTTTTTCTTTTTCTGTGTGTTAATTTTGTTCTTCAGTCTCTCCATCTCTTCTAGCTTAATTACCCTCCCCAGACTAGAGACTGCTGCTGCCTTTTGGCTTCATTACCAGCTTTCATTTTCATTAAGAACCTTGTGCTAATGGACTGTTATAAAACAGAGTCATCACTGGCAGGTGTTGCCAAACGACTCTCAGCATGATGGCATTTCTGTGCAGTGGAGCAAACAGTCTGGACATTGGATTCATGGAGCATCCAAGGGCTTGCAATAGAAGGTGAAGAGAGATAAGTTTGGCAGATCAGTACTAAGAAGCTCTCAAATATTCACAATGATGAAAAAAGAGCACTACGAGTAGTGACCTTCTGAGACTACCAATAGTGCCAGCATGTCTTCAGGCTGCAAACATTACAGAACTGCTTCCCAAAGAGCTCTCTAGTAGTCACAAAAACCTGATCTTTATACTCTCCCAGTTTAGAAGGGAATGAAAATCTGAACACCACCTCACTGACTAAGTGAAATCATATATCAAAATAAACTTTGTGGCTCATGTCATCCAACATTAATAATGGGAATGCGTATTTCTGCTGTAGCGATGTTGGTCATAGCTGCCTTAGCTGCCTTTGTGTGCCTTCTGAACTGTTCAGTGGTTGTTACAAATATTCATCATGAAAAAGTAAGGACTTCTTCTATTGTCCTTCAAGAAGCTGATTGTTCCAGTCAAATAACTAGAGGCATGTTGCAGAAGATATACTGTCAGGTTTTGACTCTTAAGAGGGGAATAAGAGTGTTTCAGCACTGAGGAACCGTAATAAAGAATCAATTCTGTGTTGATCTGAAGTCTGTTAACGTTTGTTATTGTTTCCAGAAGACCATAAGAGCTGCCTAGTTATGTACCAAAGCAAGTACTGAGCAGGGGGACATGATGGGTCCACTTGCAAATAAGCAAATGGTCTGTATTGCATATTCTTTTCTGGCCACTTTTGGATTTGAATATGCTTCCCATTTGTCCTTTCCTTTCTTACCAAATGCAAGCTTCACATCAGCTAAGTGATCTATGTATGCTTAAACATAGAGTGGCAGCATGGTATTGCTTGCTTAAAAGAAATTATTTTCTTCTATCAATTCTTTTTGTCCTTTCTCAAGGCCCTGCTCCCCTGCAGTAAAGTCTTTTTTTGAAGATGGACCCATATCACAGAGTAGTCAAAAAACACTTGATCTGACTGGCTGCGGGGTATGCATTTTGGCTGAGTGTAAGAAGGTGTGCTTTCCTCTAGTTCTTGACCTTTTGGTAGTCCTTGGGCCTCTTCTGATAGTGAATGGCTTTTCAAAGGCTAGTGCAGTTAGTCTGCAGCTGTTCCTAGAAGAGCGTGGTGTCCATACTGGCATGCAATACACAACCAAATGCAGTTGCTCTTCCTTAAGCAGAACTTTTAATAATTGTATGGCAGATGGGTTTTTTTTTACTGGGCCACTGTTTCCTTAAAATTCATTCTCTCCTTCAAAGGATGAGCTCAGACAAGACTTTTCAGACCAAAGGAAAATGTGTTTCACTGGGGGATCTGGATCAGATGGCTGAGGAAGAATACTTTCTGGAGTGTGCAGGGGAGCTCGAAGAAGACAATGACTTTAGTAGAAAGGGGCTTTGCAGCACGATGTGGCCATGGGAGTATATGGGGAGGAGTAACCAAAGAACCAGATCTTAGACACTGTGGAAGAACAGACCTTTTTCTAAGGGACCCTGCTAGGACTGTGCATGGTGTGCTGCAACCCAGAAGATTATGAAACTGCATGTTCAAAGTGTCGGGCAGGAGGGAGAAAAGGCCCCCAGTAAAGGCAAGGCAGGTAACTTTAAACCTCTCTTTTTTTCTCCTGGTCTGTCATAGGTCCTTGCTTTTCATTTTGCCCATCCTAAAAATATATTTGGCTTAGTTTTGAGTATAAAGTACTTGTGGTCCTGCACACCACTTGTACAAGCATGGACGGGTGTGCCTTTAAGCTCTGATCACATCAGGATCCCATAACAACTTTAAGGAAACTTCTGTAATGACTATAGGGTCTTCATGCTCATGCTCAAGCACCATTGCTGCAGGTGAGAATATTTGACTTCAGGCTCTGCTGGTTTTATATGACTCTTGCTCTTTTCAGCACTGAATAGTGCCAGAAACTTTCTGGACACCCAACCTCCCCTGTGGAAGTACAACTCCTGGACTTCCCTTTGGCTTTTAACCCTGTGAGAGACAGGGTTTATTATTATTATTAATAATAATAATAAAAAAAACAGACATCATTATTGCTGTGTTGTCATTTTCTAGGCTGAAGTGGCTGCAGTTGAAGTCTCATTTTGCCTCTTTTATATGAGCAAATCTCATAGGAAATGTCAGTGTTTTAGAGTAAGGGGAAATTGCTCCTGGTTTGAAGCAAGGATAATGTAAATAGGTATAAATCTCTCCTTTCCTCTGGTAATTCTGTCTAGGTCACATTGTAAAGCTTTTCCAGTACATACTTAACTGTGACCTTGTGTTTCTTCTGTGTCTTTTCCTTGTACTTACATAGATGCTGTGTATGTCTGGAGGATTCCACTTGTAAGTGATCAAAGTTAAACCTGTGCAGAAACTGGAGCTCAAATCGCTTCAAAGTGGATTAGGCTAAATAATGAGAATACATCACTGGAGAATAATCTTATAGTGAATAGCAGGCAATTTGGGGCAGAACATAAGTTGTTGTAACCTGATAAGACACGGGGAAAGGTGTTAAAGAGCATTCTAGTGGTGAGTATTATTTATTAATACTGTTGCATTTATGTTCTGTCCTTTTTCCTTCTTCCTTTTTTTTCTCCTGTCAGGCTCTGTAGTGCTAGGAAGATTTTTGTGCTAGGAAGTTTCTGAGTACAGAGGAGTCTGTTCTCCTGATCCTGGCTCTTCTATTATGTTTCTGTTGGAGTAGTAGGAAAGCAAGAGGCCAGTACTCCTTACTCTCCCAATGGCACTTCCAATCTGTGAGTCAGATTTTTGTCAGTATTGGCTGTGTTCCCATAATTACTGTGTGGGCTAGGGAATGATTAGTGTCTTGTCTTCCAAGAGGAACAGGAGGAAGAGGGTCCCATAGGGAATTAGTAGCATAGGAGGGGATAAATCTGAGATATTCTTGACTATTTTGGGCATTAACACTGTACGTACTCTAAACATGAAATTTAAATATTCATCAGGAATGGGGTAGAGTTTTGTCTGATAAATTTAAAAAAGCCCTATGGTAGGCAGAGCCATTATCTTCCTCCAGAAGGTGATTTACTTGTTATTGCTGAGCTGTGACTCAGGCCTTTCCTTCTGAAGGGATAAATCATTCCTCACAGAGTAAATGTCACAGAGAGATGTATTGGTGACTCCAGAAAAAGTTGCCCTTTAACAGCTTCCTGGTAACATTTCCCTTGCAGCGCTTGGGTAAATGCAATGACAAAATAAAGGGAGCATCTATCCCCCTCTTCTGCCCCTCTTCATCACAGCCTGTCAGTCCCATCTCGGGGCTGTTGCATCTTAAAGGGAATGACTCAGACCACTGGCAGAGCAGATAATGCCAAGCCAAGAGGAGACTGGGCACATATAAATCTCAGGTCTTGGGACAGGAGCTGACTGGGACCTCACTGCGTAATCACAGAGGCCACACTCTGTGGTGGGGTACGTCAAGACAACTGTGTTGGAGTTCAGGGAACTAAGGCTAATCAATATCAAAGAAGAATCTTCTTGATAAATGAATGGTGTAGGAAGCAGGTAGTTCAGGGAAGGCTGGAAGATCAGAAGGTGGAAGGCAACAAGCGTTGATGAATGTTATACTTAGGTTTATGGTTGTGAGCCAATAGAGAAATTATCTCTTAGCAAAAGAAGGAATTATTTATTATTAATCAAAAGAGGTGTGGACAGCAGATCAAGGGAGGTGATTCTTTCCCTCTACTCAGCTCTGGTGAGACTCCACCTGGAGAATCAGCTCTGGGGTCACCAGCACGAGGGGGGACATGGACCTGTTGAAGCAAGTCCAAAGGAGGCCACTGAGATGTTTAGAGGGATGAAGCACCTTTCCTGTAAGGCAAGTTTGAGAGAACTGGGATGCTTGATCGTGGAGAAGAGAAGACTTTGGGGTGACCTAATTGCAGCTTTCTAATACCTGAAGGGAGCCTACAAGAAAGATGGGGAGGAACTTTTTACAAGGGCATGTAGTGACAGGATAAGGGGAATGGTTTCAAACTGAGAGTAGGTTTAGATTAGACATTAGGAAAAAATTCTTTACTGTGAGGGTGGTGAGACACTGGAACAGGTTGCCCAGAGATGTTGTGGATGCCCCATCCCTGGAAACGTTCAAGGCCAGCTTGGCTGGGTTTTGGAGCAACCTGGTTTAGAGGAAGGTATTCCTGTCCATGGCAGGGGGTTTGAACTAAATGATCTTTAAGGCCCCTTCCAACCCAGACCATTCTATGATTCTTTCATGTACCATCCTCATCACTGTAATAATTCCTGATTTTTTATGGCAGCAGATTTATATGGAAGGATTTGTCTAGGCTGGGAGTTGAAAATGGTATATTGACATTTTCTCATGTAGGTCATCACTATGAATATAGTTACCTTGGCTGGCAATGACTGATTACTCTTTCCTTCTGACAGCAAAGTTAAGTGTTGGATTTTAGTCCTGCTGTGAACAGGAGGGGATAGGCAGTCTCATTAGAGGTCCTTGCCTCCTTCCCTGTGGTTACTTCAAAGGGGCTCAGGCACTGCATGGCTGACAATTTATCCTTAATTTCTTTAGATCTCCAAGAAAGCAAGGGTAGGCTTATTAAATACAGGCAAATTCCAGCTTGAGGAAGCCACCTCAGTTCTTTTCTCTGAAATCTGCAAAAATAAGCAACCAAAGGCTTATTAAGAGTGAGCATCTGTAGGTGAGTTGTGCAAATATGTGGACAGGTACTGTGGTGACAGACATTGGTGCAGAACTCCAGAGTTCATCTCTACAGAGGTCTTGGTTTATCTTTCAAGGTGCAGAGCAAAACTGGATCACATGAAGATTTAGAGTAATGTAAATAAGTTAAGGCCAAATACGGTGGAGCATATTAATATACTAAATGAGATTGATCATCAGTGAGATTTTGCAGGAAGAAGGGAGAAAGGAGGAGAATTCAGAGCTGTGAGAAAATGTTGTTGAATTACTGTCCAAAGAAGAGACACTTTGTTGATTTACTGTCTGGAGAAACAAGGCTTCCCATGGGTGTGAGTACTGCCACAGAACTCTAGAGATAACAAAAGTGTCATAATAGAATTAAAAATAGTTGTATGAGTATATGGTCTGACTGTACTTTAGTTTCCAAAAACTGAATAAATTTCTAGTTGTAATATTAAACACCTTTCTTAACAGCAAATGGAGTATAGAGCCAAAATGATGCAGGCACAGTAGCTGGAACAATAACCAGGATCCAGAGATGTTTTAAACAGGAGCATGCCCAAAAGTACCCTTTTTAAGCACTGAAAGACCAACCCTACAAGAAGTGGAAGAGTGGACCTTGACACTGTCCCTACAAAATATTCTCTCCTTGGATCTAAATGCTGTCTTCTAGTTTTGTGCAGGTTTACTCATTTCATCTGTGTAACTTCTAGAATTGAATATTGCATCCTGTATTTTCAGAATTTCTCAAAGTTTTGATACTGGGGACTCATAGTAGAGGTCAGTAAAAGAGAACAGTGAGTAATTTTTCTCAGGAACCTTGAATAATAGCTCTTTAAGGTTGTGCTATTGCTGCACTAAATTCCCAAGGTTCAAAATTTCTCTCATCTTTCAAATGCTTCATGATGTCCCAGCTGAAATAGTGAGGCCTATATCTTTCTGTTTCCTCTGCTGAGATAGCTTAAATCTTCCCTTTTTTCTTTTTCCAGACCTGGAACTACTGGTGTAAGAGTGTTTCCCTGATCAGCACCAGTAATTGGAACAGTCTGAAGTGTTTCAATTTCCTGTTTCCTTACTCTTTAGCTGTTGTATTTTATTGCTCAAAACTTTGAAGAAAGGTAGAAGTGGTGTGAAAGAGAGGAGAGAAAGCTCTGTTGCATTCTTAAAATGTTAGATGCCATCTCCTCTTCTTGCTCTCCTTGGTAAGAATCCAGGAAAAAGCAGAACCATTTAATAAATAAGCTAGATACTGAACTTAGTTTGTAAAGAGAAATGTGAATCATGAGTTAAGGATCTGTGAAAGCACCTCATCCATTTCCTTGCCAGTGCTTTGTATGGCATAAAGTTAAAATAGCAGTGTCCTTATGATACATTTTCTGCTGCTATATGCACCATGTGAAGAAAAAATGCCTCTGTGTGCGTGCATATGCGTGGGCAGCTGGCTCATTTGTTGCTTAGGTATTCATTGGAGATTCCTGTCACTGTTCCTCATTTTATTAGCTTTTGCCAAGTACTTCCACTTTTACTAAGGACCTCAGGGTTTATGGCAGCGATATTTCTCACAGTGTCAGAGATAAAATATCAGGCTAATCACAGACTCTCTGGTAATGTAAGTTGCAAAGGAGAAGCAGTCTTGTTTTGAAGAAGTCCTGCCTGGCAGTATTAAGTCTCCTGTTGGATAAGCAGCCTGGAGAATTTGGTACACTTCATGGTCTCTAGGAAGGTAAATGATTTGTCTTAAGTGCTGGGGGCAGAGAGGGGAGTGATCTAATTTCAGTTACTACTTTTCTTCCTAAACAATAACTCAGACTCTTTCACGTTTAGGGTTTCATCCTAAGAGGAGCTAAGCACCCTGGACTCCACTGGTGCCAGAAAGAGTTTGATGTATTTGGTCTCCTATTGAATGGAACACCTATGAACAAATGCTTTCCAAACAGACCTTTTCCCATGGAAGGGGGGACGTAGGGAAAGGAAACAAAGACAAAGCTGTTCTCCTTAGTCTACTTCCTTTCCCTTTTTGTTATTTTTGATTTTTCTGGGTTGTTTTTTTCTTTTTTTTTCCCAAGATTAAGAAAATCTCCTCTCTTTGGCCTCATGTGGAGCATGATCTCCCAAAGGGAAATGAAGAAGGGAAAGGGATGGTATATTTGTTTTTCTGGGGGAAAAGACATTGATTCTACCCTAAAGTTAGGCATGTCTCCCCATATTAGAGCTAGGCTGCTGAACAAAGCGCTTTTGAGGAATGGAGGTCTAGGTTCCTTTCTGCTAGGACACCTGAGTGTCACATCCAACCCTGTCTCAGTTATTTCAAGGTCTTACAGCTTGATTATTCTGAAGACTTGCCTAGGATAACATATATATCTTTGGGATAACATATAAATACTGTATCTAGCATGTGCTTTGTACATATGCATATTCTGGGACACTTGGAGGAGCTGCTGTCAGTCCTACCACTGTTAAGATGAAATTAGTGTAGAACCTGAAATACGGTGTTCCAGGAAAAACCGGGCCTTTACAAACAAGAAATAAAGGGTAGAGCATCTTGTGGCAGCATAGAAGTAATTACAAGCTGATGGGCTGGTCACCTTCATTTAGAAGCCATGTCGAGTTTGAGAGGGAGGAGAAGGGAAAATCCATTGCAGAAGGCAGTCTGAAGAGCAGTCTGCCTCATTTTGGCAGGAGCACGGGCTCTGAGTTTTTAGAACATCAAAACAATTATGAAATTAGGTCACAGATTCTACTAATTCAGACCTGATCAGCTTCCCCACTTCTAGTAACAATTAAATGCTTATCTCTTCCTTTCACATACATTAAATTAATCAGCCATGAGCTAGAAGTAATACAGTGCTTTGGCTTAGACCCACCACATTTTCCTTGTAGCTTGGACCTCTGCTGGCTCAGTACGTGTGTAGAGGACTGAGAATATCTGTGGCAAAAGCCAGTATAGTGTTTCTGAACAAATATAATACTATAGTACTCAACTGAACAATTTTGGTGAGAGGTCACTAGAGGAGGGGGGATGTTTTGGTATAATATTCAGCTAGGGAAATTATAATGATGTGTGTTTCAGCAGCAGTTATTTATTAAGCCTGGTACTATCCATCTGCTCAGTAAGAGACAATCCTTGAGTGAAAAACTGTAAACCCACAGAGCAAATAGGCATTAGAGGAAGAGAAAGACAGGTCATTAAGAGATACAGAGAAAGAAGGAAGTGCTTGTCTGTCCCAGTGTATATTCCAACCACTTGTTAAGCTTGTGTCTCAGGATCACTGAAAAAGCATCTGCAGAAGTCAAATAAATTTGAGGGTAAATAGGGTTCAGGACTAAGTTTTTCTAAGGCACAGCTGTATGCTCTAGTAGAGGCAAGTGTATTGCCACTCACTTTCTAATCTAAGTCATCCAAATGTGAGGATTTTCTTCAGGATGGTAAATAGAACTTGACACTTGATTGTCAGGAGTTTCATTTGACTTTTGTTAGTGCAGTGCTGCACCTGCGTTAAGGTGACCACACTGTTTCTTGGCAGAACTAGCTAATGTCTAGCCAGCTTGCAGCTTAGGGTTGCCTCTTGTTGACCAGGTAAATGTGTCCTCAGTTTCTATTAGCTTTGTCCCTCTTTGTGGGGCTGCACACACCATTTGAGAGACAGCTATGATGTCTTTGGGTGTAGATGTTAAATCAAGACTTTCAAGAGTAATAGTACCAGATCTATCACTTTTTATACAGCTTTGGGCATGCCTTACAACCCACCCTTTTGATTTTTTTTCATTTTTGGTCTATGAAGTTGAACTAATACATGCACTCTGGGATGCTTTGAGGATTAATTTGCTTGCAAAACCCACTATGCAGAGCTATGAAGATTGTACATAAAAAAGAACAGTTAGTAAATTGTTTTCTTGGTGAAGCACCTTGGTGCTTCAAAACTTCAAAACACCAACATGTTTTGAAGCATCTTGATAGCTTTAAATTACAGTATTTGTTATCATTTTTGTCATCATTTTCCTAAAGAAGGGCCTTCACTAGAAATTCAGGGTGTGAAGTGCTGCAATTAAGATGTATCAAAATACTGTTGTGACTTCCGAGCCTGGAAGCTGCAGGTCAAATCACAGGCCTTCTGCAGGGATCAGTATGGGACTCAAAAGTAAAGACAAAAGAGGCCATGTTGAAAAAGGCCCAGCATTTTATTTACTGTGTCTTTACACTGCACAGAGATTCTGCTGCATATCTGAGTCAAGCTTGAATTTTCCTTGCCTCAGGACACAGCCTCTTCTTACTGTTAGTGTAATCTATCTCATTTAAAATGCTTTTGGGAAGTCTTCAGACTACATACACTCCTATGCATCTAAGGAAAAACCTACTATAACTTTGAATGCTATTAAATTAATGACAAAGATAAAAATATGTACTACAACTAAGTGTTGAGGTGTACTACTTAGGAGTGTGGGCTAGGGAAGATTACCCAGATTTGTCTGCATTTGTGATATTATGCTTTCAATTTTATGTGCCTCAAAACTGCTGTAAGGATGTAATTTTGCTTAGTGCTTTTTCCTGAATGGAAAGAACATTACTACATCTTTCAACAGTATGCTGCTATTTGTACTACCAGGCCAAGGAAGCAGTGACTTACATCTGTGAAATACAGAGTAAAGCTGATGGAACTGCTGTTTGAGTGAGAGGAAACTTGGCCTTTGAGTTTTCCAGGGGAGAAGAGGTGGAAAAAATGCTGTTTTCCATGTGTAACGTATATAGGTCTGTTGGAAGTACTTGCTGAAGTGTTGATTTGTAAGCAATGGACTAAATCGGATTTGAGGATAAGAGAAATTCAAAATGATAAATGCAGGATAGCGTCAGTCGTGGCTGGAGGGTGTCGGCTGAGGTTGGGCACAAACTCATGTGTGTTAGTGGTACCCTGGCTGCCGTCATTGGGCAAGAACAAGGACTTTGCTGGTAGGCAGGGGTGATGGATGGCCCCAGGGAGCATGTGTACAAGAAGTAGTTATGTGATATAGGGTGCACACTGCAAGCAATTACAATTTGGATAAGTTATCAATGGAAGGAGGTAGGGGACTGGAAAGCAGCTTTCTTAACCCCCTGAAGCTATGTTCACAGTGTTTTAAAAAAGTTTATGTATTGCTGTGAACTGAAATCATGGTGACAAATGCTGGTACCTAGAGAGTTTGTGATCACAACCTCTCTAGCAGGCAGTGCTTTACCAGAACAATTCAGAGCAACAATCCACTTATATTCAAAATAAAATGCATGAGGAAGATGAAGTGTAAAACCCTGGACAAGGACAAACCTTGTAATAAATCCCTCCTCAGGTTTTCTTACTGTGTTCTTTGGCTTTGCTGCCTCAGGAAACAAACATTCCTGGTGCTATCTGTCCCATTTTGTGCTGTGATGTGGTCATTTAATTCTAGCTAAGCTGAGTGAAAGGGGAAAAAAGCTGGGGGAAAAGCTTACTGACAAAATACTGGTCCAAATCAGGGTTACGTATTCAGGCGAAGCAACAGGGAAGACACCAACCCTTAAGTAAAACAGTAATGATGGCTTTGCACCACCTTTGTGTCTCCAGGTTGAAACACCTTGGTGGAGGGGTGGCAAGACTGCCTTGTGTATTTTGATCTAGCAGCTCACAGCTGCTCAGTTTGGGGGGTCTGTTGATTGTGGTTCGACCCAGGAGCCATGTCCTCTCTTTTCATCTGTACCTCCTTTGGTATATCACTTGCTGCAGCTTGTGAAAGGGCAGCGGATTGACACATGCATTATTTATATCTCTCAGGGTTCTCTATTGTAAGAAGTCAATAGCAGGGCTAAAGTAGAGCTTATCAAAGCATTCAGCAAAATATATTTTTGACAAATTTCTTTAATGAAATTTCCTTTCTCTCAAGGGGAGATGAGCAAACCAGAAAAAAATTCTAATTTTACATGTCTAAATTTAAATGCTTAATTTTATTTTTCTAGTAGCAGCCACTTGATACATTTCAGTGATGAAAACATTTCTCTGAAGTTTTGACCTTTCTCAAAATTTCAAACAGTAAAATAAAGGCAGAAAAATCACTATCTTTATAACAAGATCATGTTCTAAACCAGCAAAATCTGCCCTGATGATTTAATAGGATCATAGAATAGCTCAGGTTGGAAGGCATCTTGAAGGATCATCTGATCTTTGTTAGGCTTTTCCCCCTCCCCAAGTTTGCTCAAAACTAATGTCCACCACCACAGCTAAATGTACCATGACTGGTGGTTAAATATTTCAAGGGAGGCCCTTTTTACTTTTAATCTTTAAAAATCCAGTGATATTTTTTCTGGAAGTCTTGGAGTTTTCACCCCAGAATCCTAATTAATTCCCAGTTCAGGTGATTCAATTCCTGTTTTGTGTTTCCCCTACTGTTTCAGTTGATTACAGTTCAATCTGTATGCCTCTCTTAAATAATCTGCAGAGTGCATTTAAACAGCCTCTATGCTGTAAAAAAAGTGGCTGTGTATCCGGGATGGGAACAGTGATTTAATAGTTTGTAAGTAACGTGCTTGGAGATTCCTGGCATGAAAGTTGATAGGTAAACACGGTACTGTGTAATTATTACTTATAGAAGAAACCTTATCAAGTTTATATGAGTTTAGACTTATATATTCTCAAGATTTGTTTGTCTCTGTTTCCTCAGTTTCCTGAATCTCTTTCTCTCTCTTTGGCATCTTAAGTAGTTATACTCGCAAAGAGTGTGGCTGAGAACCTTAAATGATACATTATTTGCTTTGTAAAATAGTATATTTACACTTATTTGGAATCTGGTTTCTTTTTCTTGCTTTCTAAAGGGAAAAGTTAAAGAAGTAACTCATTTATCTTCCTTCTTTTTCTTTCCTAATCAGCTCCCAGGAGTCACTGCACAAAGTGTGCCTGGGGGAGACACAGGCCTGTTTTCATACCAACATAGGAAGATATTTCTCTGTGATAATTTCTGTCTTGGAGTGGACAGACTATATCTGAATTTATGCTTATGTAAAAGAGATACGGCAATAGCCACCTTACGGGGATATTTATATTTGTTATCATGTATTATTTCCACAACACTGTGGCTGTTTAACCTGCTTTTCTTGCAATTAGAAAATACAATCAGTGATTTGAAACATACAAATTTGCTGATACAACTTAGAGAAAAGATATCTTATTTGTTTTCAATGAGATTAAGCAGTAAGTGAATGTAAAGCTTAATTTTTACCATTTGTGAAGAAATTGGTGTGGATTTCTGAGGGTAGACTCAGATGCTGCCTCTGGCACTGTAGAAGCAGAACTGCTGATGCAGTGACTGTAGGGCTCTCCCGGCTCCTCTCGGCAGCTCTGTGCTCAGAGCCCCGGCTGTCAGCCTGTAGAGACACCACTGTGTGAGACATCATTTGCAATGCAGCATTGCGTGTGGGGCCCTGGGTTTGTGACATTAGCTTAGAAAACACTGAGTAACGCTTTTTGCCTGAAAATGGCTTGTGAGGCCTCTGAGATTCTCAACCACAGGGAAGAGCAGGAAAGTTGTTCTCCTGGTAGACTTGGTCTGGTGGTGTCACCTCCAGAAGAAGCCGGCTCAGGTCCTGTAGCATGAGATAAGGAAGCACTGCAATCAGGTCAGCTTTATGTGCGGTCAACATGCAGAGGACAAACCCAGCGGCTGATGCATTAACTGAGAACAAGTTCATTTGGATTTAAAAAAATGTTAATGATCACTTTGAAACACTGAGAGTCTATGAGGGACCGCCTGCCTGGAATGAGCATTTACCATATGGTGCCTTTGGAAGCTAATACCGATTCTCATTATTTTAAACGATTACAAACATTGCCGGTGTTTTGTAATAATCTCTATTGTCTAATTAAAATGCTCTCAAAACTGGCTTGTTCTGCCTGCTAACGAATATTGATTTGAACAGCTGAGTTTGTCTTGTATGAGTGATGTGAATGTGCTAGCTGCCATTCTGCAGTCTCTTTTGCTGAGTAATTAATCCAGGAAGAAGAGACTAGAACTGAGTGAGTAGATGTCCTGATTCACCTAGAGCTGTGATCAGCCTTGCTAGGAGGACCTACAGCTTGCACCAGAATTTTCCATTGCATACTTGGGAAATTTTTGTTGTTGGTGGCATTTTGGGGATTGAAATAAAAAGAAAGAAAAAAAATAGTGAAACTTGTTGCAGAAAAGTTAAGCAGGAATATTTGTATAGGAATGGGATACTTGAGTTTGCACATTTCTGTCGTTGCTGATGCATAGTCATTCCTAGGAAAGTACTGGATAAACTTCATGATCAGATAGTCCTGGTGAAGGCCACTAACAGAGGTAATGGAAGAGGTAGTGGAATGCCTTCTTCCCTTCCCTTTTGCAGTTGATACTGATACTGAAATTGGACAGATAGAAACTTTCTAACACAGTTTTGAGTGTTAGAAAGCAGACATTCTTTATTACAGCATGCTGGTCTTTCAGAGGATCCTTCCTCTAATCGAGTGCCCCGAGCATTGGGTAAGCAAAGTGTTTATCATACACACTGATTACATATTCATTAGCTATCCCCCCATACGTGATGTATATGAATCACTTTATTTCATATAGTCGCACCCCTTCTTGGAAGTACTTATATGGTTCTTTGGGGTCTGTCTTCAATGTCCTTTTTAGGTGGCTCTTCCTCGTCCCCCGCTTTTGAGTAAGCATGGTATTGTTGTTTTGCGTAACTTCTGCTTTGTCAGCCTTGCAGAGCTGAGCTGACATCCTGCTTGTGTTTTGCATGACTTCTGTTTGCCTGGGTTACATCCTTTATCTCCTTCTCCAAGGCTGCGCTGTTCTGTTCTACTGTCCTTATCAGAGTAAAATGCTGTTTTGTTCTACTGTCCTTATCAATACTGCTTCTAACAATATGGATTCAAAGGATCAACATAGACTAGAAGAAAGGCTTAAAAAACTAGTTGAGAAACTGGACTTTTTTTTTTTTTGGTGAAATTTAAGTGGGTAAATGTGAGACACATGTTGGAATAACCTGAAGAGACTCCTTTATCTGTTTTCATTAAGTAAATTTGTTGTGTGTTAATGCGGCAGTTCCCTTCCACAAATAAGATCATGCTTGAATTTAAAACAGGGAAAGAATGTGTGTACTGTGAGCCCTTTGACTTCTTGGCCTCTGTAGTTCATGAGGACTTTTTGTCCTCTGATAAAATTTTGGGAATTTTGTTCTCTGATAAAAATTGATCAGCAGTTCATTTGCTTTACCAGTTTACTTCTCAAGGAAGGAAAGCTCTGTGTACTGGAACAACCTTCCGAGAGGATTGCCTATGTACTGGGACATCTAATATCTCTAGCTGATAGACAGAAGGGTGCACTGAGACCCAAGTCAGGGCTGACTTGCCAACAGTAGTAAAAAAGTTGGGATCCTGGCACCAGTCGCTGATGTTTCATGTGTTTTATATGGTTCAACAGTAACTGAAGTAGTTATAGAGAAAGAGGGACAAAAATCTCAAGGATATGTGTTTAAATTTAGTAGTGGCACCTGATAAGGAAGAAAAGGAAATCATGTTTTCCTTCTTGCTTAGGGTAAATTCTTATTTTTAGTTAAATTTTTAGTGGTTTTCATTAATGGAACGGGGTTAGGCAATTGGTTAGAGGAAGTTTGAAGGACCTGAAGAATGAGGACGATTTTGTCTCAGTCCTGGAGAGCAGAACAACATGCCTGAGCTCCAAAAAGGTTGAAACACAGTTTGGCAAACTTACCTCTCTGAACAAGCAGCCTTATTCCCCAGGTGCATGATGTTGGCACATCTAAAGACCAGAGGCTGCAGGACATTGCTCACATGTTATGCTGCCATTCATCTCCATGCCACTGTTTCAATCCAGATTAGCTCAATAGGAAATAGAGGATGGTTCTTGCTGATGAATGCTCGGTGACATCCTTTAGGTTAGTGATCAGTTTGCAGGGTTTCAGTCCTTATTTTTGGGCTGCAAATTCATTGAAGTTTTTTCAGACTGCTGGGAAAACCCAAAAGAAGGGCCAAGACGAGCCTGAGGAAATACTGAACTGTTCATGTTTTTCTGAAATTAATTAACATTTGCTCCTACTATTTTAAAGACTTCTGGAGAATGGAATGTATACGAAACTGTCTTTGTAGCTACTATACCACTTAATCTACTGCCTTGCATAAATCAGTCCATATTTTTAAATTTTAAGTTTATAGTTACATTGAGCTTGTAAGCAAAATAATTATTTCATTCATATAATGCAAATTCCTTAATACTGTGCATAGAGCTGTACAAAACTTAATAGCTATATCTGCTATGAAAGTTTTTTGTTCTGTGTCTTTTGCCTATTATTGCACGAAGGATGACAAATTCTGTTCTTCTGAGAAATGAATGAAAAACCAAATAAGAATTTAGTTTGAAATTTGCTTCAGATTTGTCCCAAGGTTGGGAAAGTTATAAATACTTTTCTTCTATTATCCTAAGTCTTTGTATGCATGGATCCTGGCCAAAAAGGCTTTTCATGTGGTATTTTTTAATTGAATTGATACATCAAGTTCATGGGCTTTCCTCTCTATTTTATTCAGGACTGTTCTCAGGAAATTCCCAGCCTCATTTTTGCACAGTGTGGAGGATTTCAGCTGAACAAGTAGAAAAAATGATCTCTTTTTCTCTCTTATTTTGTTGCTTCAAAAGTGTCAGTCTTGCGTCAGAACAGGGAAATTTAAAACTGACACTTGATTATTTCCCACATTGTTTAAATGACTGTCATGATTCTCGTGTTAATTAAAAGCATTGTAGTTGAGAGCTCCAAATATGACTCTATCATGAAGTCCTAAAATATATCTATTTCTCAAGTTTGGCAGTAGCATACTACTTGAGATGTATGTGAAATTATGTAGGTGAAAAACTTGGGCAGTGTTTTACAACCTGAACTGACACTGAGAATATGTCTGATAGAGCTGTTCTTTTTGCTTGGATATAAGGGAGATGCTAATTTTTTCTTGGTTTGGGAGGTGGAGGAAAGTACAGTGAAAATCAGTGTAGGTGTATTTAAAAGTTGAAATGTGAAAAAAACAGATTTTTTTTTTGTTTTGGTGGTTTCCATTGAAAAAAATGTGATCTGATACATATATTTTTAGGTTTTACTCATGTTTGGAACCCTGAAAGCTAAGAGTCTAGATGGTTAAGAGCACTTTTTAAACTGCTGTTTGGGGTTAGATGCAAAACCATGCAAGGCACTTTAAGCTGGTGGCTTCAAAGAGGCAAAAGCATTTCCAGATCTGTGGTCTGATAGGACTCACTGTGAGGTCAATGTGACAGTGACTCTTGTGAAGGGAGATCCTCAGACTGTAAACCTGGAGCACAACTGGACCATTTTTGTACTCCTATGTACCAGACAAGAAGTGTTTGAAAAAGGAGCGTTTGCTGTGGATGATGACTTTTTGTAAAAACTGTGTAAGAAATGCAAGAAGTCTGGGAAAAATGATTGCCCATGGGCCCCCACTTCCATTGCTGCAAGATAAAAGCCAACTGTGAAAAGGATCAGCACTGTAAAGTGCAGCTTTTCTCACAGTACCACTATAGGAATATTATATAAGAATACTTAGAAGTATTCTCTTGCCCAAGACAGCATGTAAATGTGGGACAGCAGCCAGTGGAAAGATGTGGGCACATACTGATCCTGTGTTCACGGGTGTGTAATATAAATATATGTCTATATATTTATATAGATCTATATATATATGTATCCATTTGGCTTTGGCTTCTGAAACACAATCCTGATCTCCTTGTCAGCCTCCTCCATCTCCCCCTCTCTTCCTTTGTTATTTAACTAAAGTCTAGAACAACATGTCTGTAAAAAAAAGCTCCCAACTGGAAAAAGCTGTCAACTAATGCCTCTCATACCTCTCCCCTAAATCCCAAATTAGGGGAGCCTTGTCTGTCTTGGCTCAGATTAGGTTTCAATTCTGGACATTTGATAAACCCCTGTAAGGAGGTTTGTTGTGGTGTGAGACCTTGCTATGGAAGAATGCACTTAAATTTTTTTCAAAGAAGAGAGGGACGAATGGCCTTATTTTGGGTGAGAGGCATAAAGTGGGCTTTGATGGAGTGGGGCTGCTGTAGGCAGGGCCTGCCAGGGGTGCCACGGCCATATGAGGGCTCCCAGCATAGGCACAGAGGCCTGCCTGCCCTGGCAGTGTGGCCAGGGGCAATCTGGGCTCCACACATCTGTGGCTGCATTTCAGTCTGCTTTGACAGCCATAGACTTTTACAGAACACTCAGCTCAAAGGGGGAAATTAGTGTCATGGGGGCTGTTTTCTTTATGGGAAAAGACTCGGTTGGATGGAGCAGCCAATAAAGATTTTAATGTATTTTCTCAGTGCATAACCCACATATTTCAGCTCCCTGGATGGGGTCTTTATTTCTGAGGTGAATGAATGAGGAACACTTCCAGGGGGTTGAGAAAGTACAAGGTTTTCTGGAAGGTGAGATGTTTGATTTTTAAATCTAATGTTAACTTTTTAGGGTGTGACTGTGCTAGGCGAATAAAAAGGCATTAGTTTCACAGACAGAAAGATTTTCCCCTGCTTGAGCTGTTGAGCCTATTGATGGAGCACTCAGTTGTAATGCTGTTGGGGGACATTTACCATTGTAACTTGTCTACCATTACTTTGACCTTGATCTTCAACCTTTTTTTTTTTTTTTTAATTATGTTGTTAATATTACTATTTTTATGTGAATTTGGCACTGGTAACTGGTCATAAACATAACCAGAGATAGATTGAAGCCTTTCTGTCTAGACCTCATCAGAAGTGTAGCCTCATCCCTTGCCAAACGTTGCTGTTCCCCGCTGTGAGGAGCAGAGGTTCCACAGCTATTGCTAAGAGTGCAGGCTGCTTCTGCATCTCTGTTCTACAGATATTTTATATGCCCTGCTTATTATTGGAGAAAATGAAGTGTCAGCCTGTGAGACTATCTTTTAGTTTCCCCCCGCCTTCCCTATGTACTTGCCATAGTGATTTCTAAAATTCCTGGAACTGTTAGTCAGTACTGAAATCATTACAACTGCTGTACCCTGGTATACTCAGCTGAGGAGTCTGGAGAGGTTCATGAGGTGGAAAAGGACTGTTTATTACATAGGTTTCTGTGCCTATAGTTAAAGCTGTAGAAGGTATCTTAGCTGAGGACTGAGAGTCAACAATAGAGGTTTGTTTGGTTAAGAATGCCAACTGACCTAACTTATACTGGGTTGTCCCACCATCCTGAAAAAAATGCCTAGACTGACTCCTGCTGCAGGGCAGGGCTTAAGACCACTAGTGATGGGGCTATGCTGTCTGGAGCAGGAACACACCACTGAAGAGGGCTACTGGAGCTGAAAGGATTGTCTTCCTTTTTGGTTGATTTCTAGCATGGGAGGGCATCCATAGCTGGGGCTTGTAGGAGGTTGGGTTGGGGGTTAAGGCCCTTAGCTAAGATTACACAGGATTCAAGGGGTTCTCCCAGATGCGAATCAAGTTTTGGAGCTTTTAGGGTCCTGTTGGGGTTGGACTCTGGTACTGGGGTTATGTTTTGTCTTTTAGACTTCCTCAGGTGAGACACTGCAAGTGTGTTGGAGCTCTAAGTACACTAATAAGCCCTAATAGCCGTGATGAACCTGAACTGGAACTCTATTTAAGTTTAGTATTGCAGTGTCAATCATTTTTCTGAGCTATGATGGAGAAGGGTTACCAGTTTTTGATTAGCTACAGCAATGCCTGTGCCTAGCCATAGAATAGTGTGATCTGGACTTCAGCATGTGGCCTTTGACTACCTGGCTTGATTTTTGGCCAGCTTCATCACCATGGTTATGGCTGGCAATTGCAAGACCTTATCTCTAACATATGGATTGATTTCCCAATTCGTCTTTGGAACTGCCTTGTTGTTATGATACTACTTTAAGATCTGGACTCTTTATTGGATGTGGCTGCCATCTCCAGGTTTGTCTTCCTTGTGTGCTGTGGGGCAGGCTCTGGCCGGTAAGGCTCTGGTCTTGCTGGTCCCATTGTTCCCCTCAGTTCCCACCCCTGAAGGAAAGGCTGTCCTGCAGTGTTCCCTGACACTGAGTGAGAATCAACAGGAATCCTTGGTTTACTGTTAAAATCATTATCTTTAGGATTTCCTGGGATAAGGTGGGAGTTATGATTCTTAGAAGGTAGGATTTAGTGTTGAGACCTATGAGGCTTTCCTAAGCCAAGGGAATGTGGTGAATCTGCAGGGTTTTGAAGCTGCAAATAGCATTACAGACTGGAGTAATGCCCACACTAGAGTTAAGAAGTGCTGTGGAGGATCCATCTGCTCCCTTCCCAAAAGAGCTCTACAGGATATTTGGAGACTTTGGTCTGAAGGTTTTCAGGGTAGAATCAGTTGTCCGCACTTGTTCTTTGGGTATTCTTGGGTTTGGGACCCCAGGACAACTCTTCAGGAAAAGATTAGGAGTGTAGAAGTCCAGCCAGGCTACCTGCCATGCTATTTATTTTAATGATTTAGATTCCAGACTGGATTTAAGCTTGATGCCAGGAAGTGTTAGACTAGCTAGGTCAATTATGTTCACATTTCCTATCCTGTGTAACTAAGGTGAGGTATCTTGACTCCTGAACTCTTTTCTTGTTGCTGTAGTTATCTACTAAGTAATGAAACTAGGGCATTGAAGTATATATTTTATTTGGCTACCAGTTTGCTATTTGATCATAAGTTGCTTATCTCAAACTTTTGTGAATGCCTTCTCTCTAGATAGCAAACTAGAGGGATGGTAGATCTGTCACTGTTGTTTTTATACTGCATCTTTGTCTAATGAGATGGAGATTATTGTGGACAGCTGTAAGTTACTGGCCACTATAGATATATATTTGTAAGAAAAGAATAAAGTACTAGTAAGGAACTGGTAATATTGCTGCTGTATTGCTGTGGAGAGTTCCTGTTGAAGAATCTGACAATAATAAACTGACTTATTTCATGGCACTGAATGGGGGCTAGACTTGAATTGGTAACTATGTGATAAAAAGCATAAGAATAACATAACTGGCTACTGAATTGGATAGTCCAAAGACTGAATTTCTTATCTACTTGAACATCCATCTTATTGTTTGAACCTACCTGGAACAGAAGAGATCTGTCTGAGCTGGACAGGGGTAGAAGGGCAAGCAAGCTGCATTTGGCTTGTCCACAGCAGCTTCAACATTTTTCTTCCTGTCATCAGTATGTTTGGCCCTCCTGCTGTTAGCAGGACTTGAACATCTATCTGTACGTATGCAATCTCCCAGGGAAACTGTTGAGAAAATCTTATGTACTCTTATGGAGACTGAAAGCACATTAAATGTATCACTGGCCTTTGGTCATTTAATGGCAGCAGCCACTCTGTCCATTTCTTGCTGATGGTTGAGAGGATTAGTTTGAAGAACAGAAACATGTAATCACAGATTGGTCCCCAGATCTCCTGTCTAGAAAGAGAAGTGTAGATAGAACTTCTGTAATGAATGAAATTAAAATGGTGTGGATCTCCTAATTCTTGTTTTTCATTTTTTTTCCATACTATTATCTCTTTGTTTACTAGCATGGTACCTCTACAACCTGTGTAACTCTCTGCTGTTAGATATAATTATGGGTAAATGTTTAGTGTGTTAAAAAAGTGTTGATAAATTGTCATTGTGTAACTATAGACAGATAATTTGTATACATAAATTCGCAGAGTATAGTTCAGTTACCATAGGATTACTTGGTTTCTGTTCATCTCTACCTATATTTCTTTAATAATTCTTTCCCTCCAGTCTATTCTGTGGTCTTTTTAGAACTAACATGAGTCACAATCTTGGACAAGCAGCAGCAAAATTTGTCCCAGTAAAAAACCTTCATTGTTTCCTGAGTGGGATTTGTAGTAATTGAGGATTCAAAGTGCAGTAGTTGTGGGAAATGTTTGAATGGAAAGCAGACAAGGAGTTACTTTTTTATGTTTTTAGAAGTGTTGACTCTGTGAATGGCCAATATGAGCAGACTATGTATTGCCTGAATAAAAAATTCAGCAGTGAAATTCCCTTTTCAGAGAGGGACAAAATGATTTGGTTATTTTTTAATGTGCAGAATAAGATAACAAAAATAGTTAATGGAGAAGGAGTCTACATTGTGTTTCCTCTTGGAAGATCACTCAAGATAAATACTATTCATTTGACAATCCTGTTTTTAAAGAATTGCAGTGCAAGAGAATGTGAGAAAGAATGTGCAGGAATCTGAAAATGAGATAGTCCTCAATTCCTGCAGACCTGGCTGAATAGGAGTGATAAGAGAAAGGAAGGGACTACCTACCTATATTGAATTGCCTGTGTGCAAAACTAAAGAAAGCAAGCTAGCTGTCCGTGATAGAATCAATATTGACAGCTTGCAGAGACAGAATGATGTTTGTAGCTTATGTTTGTAGCTTAACAAAGTTCAATATATTTTTGAAATTTGCCTGCATTTAAAGTTTGGTTTTACTTTTTTTGAGGTTGTTTTGTTATTTCTGAATGAAATGGAATTAATCAGTGAAAATTTTTAAAGTGGTGACAGCTAGAGAAGATTTGCAGGGGTGACTATAGGGCTAGAAGGACATCCCTGAGCATCTCCCCTCTTCCTGCCACTTGCAATTCAGTCATGGCTGAAGTTCAGAGAGTTTGGGATTTTTAACTTGATTTTTAAGTGTAGTGTTCTTAGGTCAGTAAAATGGGCATGGAAATCTCTTGAGAATTATGTTTGAAAGTTTTGTGGGCAGATTCCATGGAAAGTGCTTTGTAAGACCTGACTAAAAAGGAAAGAAGAGTGCCCAGATTCCTACATTTCCATCACCATACTGAATCAAAATTTAATTTCCTAGTCATAAGGTCGTGGTACAATTCTCAGGCTCTGAATGTGGCATGAGGTTGCAGAGAAGGATAGTAGAGTGAGCCTCTGGTACAAGCAAGTAGGAAAAGTTGTCAGGAAGAGAGAGAAGTAGCCAGGGATAGATTTAAAAGAGAAAAAAAGGAGAACATGGATGGACAAGAAAAGAAACGAAGTGATCAGGTGAGAGAATGAAAAAGATGCAAGACCATGGAGAGATGTACAGTATTATTTTGCAGTAAAGAAAAGTCAGAGTTAAGTATGGCCAGAAGTAAAAGAGAAGCAGGAATACTAACTGGAAAGCTGAATGATGTTATAATTGTGTATAGTTCTGGTTTGTTTCACTTTAATTATAAGAATGTCTTGGGATAAGGCTTGTCAGAATTATTCTGAACTAGTAGATACTCTTGGCCCTGGATTATAGTTTAGTATATGAACAGGAGAGAGACACTCTTGGTTCTTCTGCTCCTTTAAGGAAAAGCAGTTTGATGAGTTCAACAGGGACTGTGCATGTTACTGGCCTTTTTGGAGGCGGGAATCCAAAGTATGGGAAGATTAAAGACAGCTGTCAAAAGTGACTACCAATCTGCAATCACGCTTCTGCGCTCACTTGCTGGATTACATGGATAATTTAATAAATACCTCTAAGACTAATGTGGTTCAAATCAGAAATACAATGTTAAGCCATTTTGATGACAGTAAAAATTTAAATGTTGCACTTAGCTATTTGCCTATTGTCCCATCCAGCTATGGTAGAGTTTGGAGCTGAGCAGAGAAGTCCCAGCCCCTTTTGCTTTGCTTTGGCTTCTACATGCATTTTGATCTGCTTGTATTATTGCAGTAGAGAAGGTCTTGGGATCAACAGATATTGGGGGATGTTGATGGACTTTGTATGTCTACAACCCTTCCTTAACTATCCTTGGACATGGAAAGCTTGTACAGTTCTTTGTAATAAAGTGTGCAGACAAGCCTTTCCCTCTTCCTGTCTTGGCCCTTTTGAGATCAAAAAGAAAAATTAGTTGAGTGGGAGAGAATACAGTCATATTCTGGTCAAAAATAATAGCAGTGTAAGCTAACAAATATTTAGTTTCTGGTAACTTTGAATATTCCAGTTGCCTTAACAACACACTGAGACATTGCATATTTAACTTCACATGCTTTTAAAGAACTTTGAGCCATGACCAGAAAATTTCATCAGGATTAACAACAAATAAAACTGAAAGTACACAGTTATTGGGTTGCTAGCAGCCCACAGCTTATGTAAAACCTAGGAAATGGAGGGTGTTCGTTCTGTGCCCAGATGGCAATGACTCTGTGCCAGATGAAAACCACCTCTTTTGTGGAAACCCCTGTCTCTTTGTCTTGGCTAACTGGGGAAAAATCTAAGTGACTGCCTATATCTGACTTTTGGATTTCATCCCACTGTGAAATTCTGCTGATTTGAGAGCAGTACCTCCAGCCCTCTTGCCAGCTGGACCAGACTGAAAGCTTCATGTGCTGACTGTTGTGTTGGAAGGGCAGTTACCACTGTGGAGAGGTAGAACTTACCACAAGGACAGCAGTCTAGACACTGTGTCTCATACCTTGAATACAGAATTTGTACTCTTGCACTAGTAAAACTGCCTTGCTAATAGTCTTATGTGAATTGTTTTAGCTCGCTCTGCCTTGATTTCATGAAAATTTAGCTGATTTTTTTTAGCTCTTCTTTGGAGATGCTGACCTTACAAACACTACCTGAAAAGAACCAACAAAATGATGCGTGCCTGTATCTGCAGCTTGGCTGAAGGGGCTGTTTTCGAAAGAATGAGACTGCCTGTGTCATATGACCAGTGGCTGAACTTAAAATTATTCATTTTAGGTCAGCACTGCTGGCTTTCCCGCGATTGACCATTGTAGCAGAAAGAGCTGCTGTGAAGAAGCATATCCCACAATCTGAACTTGCTTTCCTGACTCCTCACTGTCAAAAGATGCTATTGTCAGCTGCCAAAGCATGGTTGGTTCCCTCTTATTTTCTTTGATGGATTTGCTTAGTGTCAGTTCAGAAGTTTGTTACACGTGGAAAATATTTGGACTGCACGAAAGAGTGAATTTTATATCAAAATAAATAGCACAGAACAGCCATTGTGACAGCTGTATGTGTGGTCTCCTTTTTTATATTTCAAAGAAATGAATTTTTTTTCAAAACTTCTGTGACATGTTAAACCACCTTTTTAGTGCAGTGATATTTACAATTTTCTATGCTCAGAAGTAATGTGTTTATTTTCAAGTTTTCTTGAGGTCTTAAATCTTGTTCTGAAGTTTATAGGTAAGTATAACTAATCTGAATTTTTATTGAATTTCTTTTAGAAAGAAATATATTTAAATTTGCATAGCTTAAACCATAATGCAATGAAGTATTGTGAAGAATGAGGCAAGATTTGATTAAGACCATTTTGTTTATTGTTAAAGTGGATGTAATTCAGTGCCCATCACCATCATTAACTTGACTTGGCTCTGGGCTGGGCTCTTATTATACACAGAAAAAGTCTTTAGTTTAGTTATTGTACTTCTTCCTGTATCCAGATAATCTAACAGGCAAGATTAGCAAACAAATACGTATTCTGACCTGTTAGTGGTATGCAGTGGTCAGAGAGTTGTTTCCCACCCTAGCAGTAAACAGCACAGCATATTATGAGTAATTTTATACAGACTGTGCCATTATTCCCAGTGTTAAAGATTTCTTATGCTTGTTGGTTCACTGGTCTGGCACTTTCTATTATACAGTGTTTTATATAAATATTTTACAAGCTGAGACTGTTTGAATTTTAGTTTGTCTTGGCCTGAAGACAATCTTAGGGTATGCAAACAGCCCACTGAAATGTTTTAAGTTACAAATACTTGGCCAGACAGTATATCATCTATGTAGCTTTCCAAATGCAATGTGAACACCGTTTTTTGTTTGTTTGTTTTTGTTAATTTTTTGGATAAGTGAAAACATTAGGATAGGGTGAAACACTTTTAATTGCAAAAGTTGTTACCAATCGTTTTAAATTTGGGCATTCCTTTCATAATCAGACAATGCTTTTAGCAGATAAATTGCCTGCCTATTTTTTTCCCCTCACAAATGAATGCTGTCTCCAGTTGAATTGATAAGGTATGGGGTGGGTGGGGAAAGGAACTCGGCTTCAGCCACATAGTAAATACATTTCCTGCTCTTATTTTACCTGTTTCAGTGAGTCAGATGTATTCCTGACACAAAGAAAGTGCTAATGGTGAGAATGCTGATGTCAGGGATCACTAAGGTTGTGCTGTCTTGCTGCCTCTGGTTTTTTTAGCCAGTGCCCACTGTGTTGGTTCTGTTGTGTCCCTCATGCTCCTACTGGTGCTACAACAGGAGAATCAGAAACTTTTTTTTTTTTTAAAGATCTGGACATTTTAGATGAAATATTTTTTGGTATTGCAAGTGCAGCTGAGAGTATCATGTATGGATGAGAGCTCAGTGCTACATGTGACCAGACTGAGAAAGATATTTCATAAGGAGCAGAAAGTGGGAATTAGAAAGAAACCTGACATCCACAGGAAGAATGTGGGGGTGGGGTGTATGATATTTGGTTGGGGGTGAGGCTATGCTTCTCTTCTCTTGTCTTTGCTTTTTTATGGAAACCACACACCTTTTTTCTTTTGGAATTGATTAGGATGCAAATCCTATTTTTACTGGTGATGGACTAGTGAAGTTGCTGCTTTGCATGCTTGTCAATGAAAAGAACAGAAACCGAAAAGAAGCCAGTATGGTATAGGCAGCTGGGTGTTGGTAAAACACTATTAGAAGTAATGCCATGCAATTTCCTATTCCCTTGGTTCACATTTTGTTGCTGCCACTTTTGCCACAAAGTCCATGACTAATACAAATTGGTCCTTCCTTTTCTGATATAACATCTACATTAACGCAGTTCCTGCCTCTGGAGAGATGACAAGGCCTGGCTTGCCAAGCCTCTGAGTGTGCAGATGTCTGGGACCAGCTTTTCCATAACCATTATGAGTTCAGCCTGCCTTCTTGGGCGCAACAAGAAAGATGGTCAAAATCCTATGTTTGGGTAAATCACTTCATGGCTTTTCATTCCTTCAATAATTCATTTTAGGGTTACATGCTTTTTATTTTAAAATCCTCCAGCTATTGCTGTCTTTAATTAGCAAAACAGCTGCAGAGCTTTCATGTAGTCTGGTCATTGTGTGAGCAAAAGCCAAGCAAGATCTCTGTTTTATCTAGAACTGTTTTTCTGCATCACAAAAGCTTTTCTTGTGCTATCAAAATCTCTTCTGATATCAGTGCTCTTTTATTTTCCTGCCTTCTTGGTGAGCAGACCAGTAATTGCATCTTCAGATCTAGAGATACTTTAAAGATTTAGAATTTAAGGAAGTATAGGATTTGGGTCACATGTATGTTGCCCATGTACCCCTCATTATTTGAGAAGAACAGAAGAACTGATGGATCAATAATTCAGAATAACTTTGGAAGCAAAATTAATTTTTTTTTCTCTTTCCCTATGCTAAAATTACAAGAAATAGAAGAGAAGCAAAAAGAGAGGGGGGGGGGAAGGCAATATTCAGGCAAAGTATTCCATTCTGAAACTCAAATGTAATACAGTGCCAGTGGATTTATGGGGTTATGACCACTGTCTCTGTCTCTCTCCATTTTGCTTTCCAACCATTGTCCATTTGCCTTTCTTTAATTGAGTAATTCGTTATTGGAAACAGAGATTTTGTTCATCTTGAAGAATAATATAATTATCCTACTTTATCCTGCCTAGATCAAAGAAGAGGAGAAACTGTAAAGAGGGGCTGTAGAGACCATGTTTCATATGAAATACTTTAAAGAGGGAAGGGAAAGTGTTGTGGTTGCAATAAAAGAGATCTGTGAACCAGATGCAAGACTCTTCACTCAAACTGACTTCAGTCCAGCTCTCATCTGAGGGAGCTCAACAGCTCTGAAGCATTGGCAGTGGTGATACACAACATTTATATTCCAGCCTGACCCTTGTTTAAGCACCTGTCTGGCTGTGAGGAATTAGAATATGGTTTATAAGCTCATAGAGAGTCCAATTTAAAATAAGGCCCAAAACCACTCTGTGGTCACAAAATTATCACGTAATGCTTTTTGACTTGTAAGAAATGAATTGTGTTTATATGTGTGCACGTAGGTGCTGAATGGGCTCTTGGATTTATTGGCTGTTGTACACGCTCTGTGATGAGTTTTTGCACAGTATTGGACCCCTGGCTTACATCTGGGTGAGACCATGAGATCTGTGGATTACCAGCAGCACTGACGTAGAAATATTGCTCAGAGGAAAGTTCCTGCCATCCACTGTAGAGTGTTGGACTGGGAAGAGGGAGTGTATCATCTGTCCATCATGTGAATTAGGTGACTGGAGACTTTTGGATTGAATCTTCCTATAGTCATATGTTCCATCAAGTACTTGGTTTAGAAGCTTGTTCATGACCGGTTAATTGTCTGCTGGTTTGGCCACCTCTTTGGGTGCTGCTGAATCCTCTCACTGGTATTCCCTTTTCCAAAGCACCAGTCTTAGCCTGTCAAAGCAATGAGATCAGTTTAATGGCTGTTACATAAAAAAATAAGGAATTGCCTTTTTTGTTTCAATTACTTTGGTTTGCCTCCAAGTAACTTAATCTTCTCGTCTCAACCTTCCTTACAGGTGAGAAGATCCTCCTACTAAGATTTCTCTTAACTGATTGTCTTGCTGATATCTAAGACCAGTTTTACTAAATAGTGCCTCTGGGTAGTGGAGACTGCAGGGATGCACTTTGGGTGTGCTGTAACTGCACAGCAAAGGAAATGCTCATTGAATTTTTTAGTCTGCAGGATGAGACTGGTGCCTTGTTCTGGCCTTTAGATGGATTTGATGGATGCTGGATGACTGGGGGAGTGCAATTGTGTGCCAGTGTACCAAACCAGTAAATCATAGGAATTGTTCTCTTTTTTGTGTTCTTTCCTCCCTCATATCCAGGATTTCAGCTTCTTCTAGGAATATTTGCTTTGCATGAATGGAATCAAGGTCACAGTACGAAAAAGTAACCACATGTCTGATTTTTCTTGGTGATATGGTGTGACTCATTGACTTAATTTGACCACAGTGTATTGCTCAAGATGGTTCTCTATGCAAAAAGATTCCTCCCTTCCCTGTGCTGCTTGGGGGAAGACAGATGCTTCCTACTGCTGTGGATGCAAACAGAAGACACGTAGTAAGTCTGAGCTTGCCATTCACACAGTTACGCCTTCTCTGTATGTGGGCTTCCTGATCCTATGTCAGGCCTTCAACAGTGGAATTTCCACTCTGTTATGGAGGATGACTTCCCATTGATATAGGTCTTTCTGTAGCAAAGGTGTGCTTATTTCGAAAGTTACTATTTTTTTTTTTTTTCTCTGCTTGCAGGAAAACTAGTTGTAAGTGGCACAAAAGCCTCCCAATTTATGTAGCCTTGTTTTGTGGAAGAGCTGGACACAAAATATTTGTTTTGGCTTTTAAGGAGATTCATTTTAGAATGTGTGAATGTTTGGTTGTGATTGTGGGGCTTGAAACATTTAAATCTTTGCTTATCTGTGTAAAAAAAAAAAAAGTTAAAGAAAGACTGTTATGGTATTGAAAACATCTGTATGTTTGACATGTAACTGAAAAATATATATAGCTTTAAAAAATCCTCTGTAATATTAAGAAAATAATCTGCAGACTCTTATATTTCCGTTTGAGGAACAAACTACGTATGTTCTAAGCCTCCATGAGGGTTTTTTGGTGCATGTCAGACATGCAAGATGTTTTACATTGAGAACTTTTAGAAGACTTTGAATAGCTTTCAGATGTGCTCTCTGAAGAAATTTTACTTGTAGCCTTCCTTCTGACTCTTAGGATATTTGAAAAAAATTTAACGTTATAGTACTGTGGTTGTTTGGTTTTTTTTTTTTGAGCTTTACATAGGCTAAATTTAAAACTTTTCTGTGATCAAAGATTAGTATTACTAAGTATTTTACCTTTTTTCCTTTAAAAATATATTCAGAGGCATAGTGTTCTCTGTTTCGGCAGAGATCCTTTTAAAAATAATTTCTAATGTTTGCTCTCATATTTTTTCCCCTTACCTTTTGTGGGCATTTAAACCTGGAGGTCTTTTCTAGCTTTCAGGTCTGGATGTGACCACAGGGTGCTTGCTGACTGTGTGCTGGGCTGAGACCAGGGTGAGAAGCCTTCTCCATGTGTTTTGCTTTCCACCAAGCAAAAACTCATATAGTGCTTCAGTGAGGGACTAGGGCTGTTTATGTGTACATATAAATGCATAGTAATTTCTTGATTAGTTCTCAAACATGATGGATTTTCATGTATGCAGTTGTGTAGAGAAAGATGTGTGCATGTATCTATAAATATACGTCTATAGACTCATAGAATTATTTAGATTGTAAAAGACCTTTAAGATCATTGAGTCCAGCTGTTAGCCTTTACCTATACACATACACACAAAAGCTGATGCTTCTCTCTTTGTTTTCCTTCTCAAATCAAGTACAGCTTTTTAACAACACAGGATTGTCCACAAGGAGGGAAGGTTAAAGCAACAGAAAATAGAAAGGGTCAGGAGAAGGAAAAGGATAGAGGAAAAATGTCAAGTGCTTGGAGACACATATATATAAGTTTTTGTCTTTGACTTGAAAAGAGATGGGAGTCAAGTTCAAACCAGTCCTTTTGTAGCTTGGAATTACATGGGTATAGCCCTTCTGACATATTTTGGCTTATTTCTTGATTTCAGTCCTTGGACCCTTTTCATAAAAGTGCAACTATTACCTCATGTCTGTGTTGGCGTATTTAGTCATGTGTAAAACAGTGACAGTAGGTATAGTTCCTACATTAGAGGAATAGAGGGAAGACTGGAGCAAGAGGAATACAGGGAGGACTGGAGCGAGAAATGTAGTGGAGAGCAAGTTGTTGAAAGTGTAAGTTAATGGAAAAATGGAGATTAATCTGTTCTGAAGATACATGTCCTCTTCATTCCATACCCAGCCCTGGAGGTTAGTGGCATCCTGGGTATACAGGCTCTATAGTATTGTTTCCTCCCCTCTCTTTTCCCCAGGGCTGGACTGATGAAGGTATTTTGGGATGTTTTAGGCATTTAAATAAATCAAGTAAAATCTATTCGATGATTTTTATTCATATTGAGTTAGCTCAGTGGCTTCTCATGAAGCCAAATGATTTTTGTGCTGTGTATTTCCTCATTGGTCCCTCTTGATCCCTCTCAGCAAGAGGCAGTGCTGAAAGTCCCCATGCTAATTCAGTGGTTCCCTTTATCCCCACTCCGCTCATGTTTTATTGCTAGCTGCCGTAATGGAAGAGAAAGCAGACAGGTAGCTGCAAATGGTTGATGCAGGCAGCAGAAGTCAATAAGGCAGTCAGGGAGTGAGATTGAGGAAGGCAGCTATAGATTTCTTTGCTTATTTCTTGTGAATTTTTCAGAACTCGTGTGATTCACTCTTGTCAGGTACTATTTTGAGCCAAGCAGACATGAACACATTTTCATAGCGAATGAGAAAAGCTGTCTACATTCTTGCTTTTTCCTTGATTTTTAGCAGATCCTTTAGTGATAAGGTATGAATGGGAGATGGCAGAGGTGGGGGAGATGATCTTTGCTCTTCCTGCAGTGAAGTGCTCCACTGGAAGACTGTAAAACATGAAAAGGCTAACAGGCATCGTAAGCCTGCATAAACTGGGGAAGAAAATTCATGTGCAACTGAAAGTTAAGTAGTGGTAGCAGAAGTGCCTGGACAAGGAAGAATTCATCTGACCATCAGTAAGAATTGTCTTAATGTTTATACGAATTGAATATGAATGCACAGTGGAAAGGAATTGATAAAGTTTGTTCGATGCCTTTGAAATCAAGCCTAGAGAAAAGCACTGGTTGGCAAGTTATATCAGCCAACCTTGTCCTAGCCCTGACATGAGCTGGATTAACTTTATGAACATTTTCTGTCCTTAATTCCCAGCTGTCTAGTACTACTGCCTGTTTTAATTTTCTAAAGATTACCTGAGAAGTCCTTTTACTGAAAGTGTTTGATTTGGATCTGATTTGTATCTATTGTCTAGAAGCTTTGTTGATCTGTCTGGTCTAATTTGCTGTGTGTGTGTGAGCAATTGTTTTTGTTAACTTGCTTTACAGAAAGTGAGGAAGAGATGAAGAGAAATCAAGGTTTCATTTTTGCTTTGTCAATGTTGAAATCTTGGAAATGAGAAGTCAGCCTTTTATGTCATACTTACTGGAGCAATAAGATAAGCTGGAGGTGGAGAAAGTCTGTTCATCCTCAGGGCAGGAAGCCCAAAAGCTTTTTCTTGGAATACGGGGCCTGTAGGGGCAGGCAGTGCCAACGAGCAGTAGGGTAACACAGTTGTGTGGGAGAATTGGCTCATTGCTTTGCTCCTGCCCAATTGGATTACCTGCTTACTCATCCGTTCTCCTGAGCAGATGTCAGAGCAAGGAGGTGAGAGGAATTCATTAATACTGCAGGAGGTCAGTAAGCTTGCACAGTAGAAGCTGGAAGGAATAAGAGATCCTCTGTGTGAGTATGTAGAGGCATGTGCCAGTCTCTGCCCTCCCCCGGGCCCAGTGGAATTTGCTTTTAGAAGCAATTACAGCAAGCCTGCTCTGTCCATGGATAGCACCGGCATTACTCTCTCCTCTGCTCTGGGATCATGTGGCTGACAGCTTGTATCGCCCCAAGAGCTTGACAAGAGTGCAGGGAACCAGAGGCAATGTGTATCCTGGAGGCACCTCAAAGGTGCTTATTTTGGAGTTGCAAGACAAGCAGTTGCTTGTAGAGAGCACAAGTGTTAATCCTCCCAGTGGGAAGGGAGTAAGCTGTATTCCTGTAGGGACTGAAATCCACTACAGCTAATGCGAAGAGGCACCTGCTCTAAGGAGGAACAGTCTTCCTCTGCTGCTCCATCTCTGAGCAGCAAGGATGTGAAAGCTCTGTACAGCTAGGCAAAATCTGATTATTACAGGGAGCTGGTGTGAAGATTTGGAATGGAGTTTTCTTCTCTGTGACTACCTGAGCTGGTTCATTTTAACCACTTACAAGATGAATTGGATCATCATCTGTCTGAGACCAAATATGTTGCCTTTTCCTTTTTGTGTGTCTCCTGGTGCCATCGTCTCTGGGAAGAAGACAGCATCATTAGTTAAGTCTTCTTAGACCTTTGTGTGGTACTGCGAGTTTTTTATTTACAGTGGCAACAGAATGAAGAATTTGTTTTGACTGTTTTCCAGTGGATTTCAGCCCAGAAATTTACAAGTGAGCCATCTCTTTCTGGAGGAAGAGATATGCATAGAGTGCATGTATTGCACTCCAGCAGGAATTGGTTTCCCTTTGCCAGATCACCAGAGGATATGGAACTGTTAGATACTGTGGGCAAAGAGGGGGACTGTCTGTTGAGAGACCTTTAAGAAATTCTAAGTACTTCAAAAAGAAGTTTCAATAGAATTTCTGAAGGCTTGGGAGGATGTAATGAGATGTAATAATAGGAAACTGAGCATAGCAGTATACAATTAAATACTAAAAGGCCCTTTGCAAGCTGTGAGACCCTTTACATTGCTAAGGAGTCAGGTGCTTAATCTATGTGAAACAGGGATGAAATAATTGGCAAAGACAATGGGATTAGGCTGGAGGGGCTGATACAGAGAATATTGGGTAAGTGGTCAAATAAGTCTTCTCCAATTATTTGCATGGGTGTAGGAATTGTGTGAAGTGCTCCACTAAATAACTCAGAGTGTTTTTACTATATGGTGTTGATTCCAGTGCTCAGGTATGACAGGATGCAAAGGTGTGCTGCTGAGACTGTCAGTTGACTCAGTGCATGTGTATGTTTGTCAAGAAGCAAGGGTCAGCAACAAACATGGAATGAAGTAGTTGTTGACTTGAATGCAATATATGCCACACTCATGCAACATTGCCCTTCCAAAGAGCCAGCCCAACTGGGTTCAAAACAGATTTAGCTGAGGTGGAAGACTACAGCAGTGCCACAGGCTGTTTCCCGTCCCAGTTTGGTGTCTTCACAAGATTTCATGCTGTGCCATGCAAAAGTCCCATTCTTTTCAGAGATAATTTAGGGTTCTCTACTGTATTCTAGTGCATGCAGTAGCAGGCTACTACTTTATGGTAGACAGCTAGAGAAATTTTCTATATGTTGAGAAATGAGGTGTTTAGACTCCGTCTGAGGCATCAGTAGCTCAACAAGCCAAAACACATTGTTCAGGAGCTGTCAAAAGGGTAATTTAGCCCTTCTTTGTTCCCCCTTCCCCAGTAGTACTCATTCACTGTGTGTCAAATCCAAATAGCAGGGTAAGTCACACTCCAACTCTTTTAAATCACTACTAAAGATATTTTAGGTGACAATGTTGTATTTTAATGATGAAGGGCCACTTCCCAGTACTTGTTAATGCATGTCCTTGGTTTTGGTTCCCTTGCTAAACCTGGAACTGCTGTACGGTTGTGACCATCCTGTAGGTCAATGCTGGCCTTGTGTTTCCCAGAATGAGGAGTCATGCCAGTGCAAAGCCTGAGAAGTAAACTCAAGACAGGAGCCTTTCATTACACGGCCTAGGGGACCAGATGGAGCAGCTGATGAGAAGTTTAAATGGCAAAGTGTGTGCAGCTTGGTTAAGCATTGACTGAGACTGGGTATTTGAATTTGGCCAGGTAATTCAAGGACACTAACGCCAACTAACCTGTCACAGCTTTCAGGCAAGACTCCTTGTCAGGAAGCCTATTGAGGATTTGGGAAAGCAGATGTGCTGTTGTCTATGTGCCGTCTAGGAATACAACCTATCAGATTGGAACACCCCAGCAGACCTCTTGCTATTTGTGAGCGAATGAGACAGACAGAGCTTACCAATGTAGCAGGTCTTCACTTTTTTTAATTCATTTTTTTTATTATGCTCATGCCATAGTGGTTAGACCATTACTACTGCTTGCCTGCTTTGCAAGGGCAGAAGGAAGCACTGCTGCTTTCTGTGAGTTTAAAGTGTTTTGCACATTTAAAAGCAGGGGTTGTTTTGTGGCTGCCTCCGATACACAAGATGTCCAGCAGTTTTCCTGTCTCTGGTGAAGTTTTTATGGACAGAGAGGACTTTTTAGAAGGAAAGGGATGCTTTATTCAGTGAGATAGAAGAGGATGAATGAGACCAGTAAAGAGAAAGGGGTGGTGGTGAGGGAGAAACCCAGCCCAAAGCAGCTACTGTTCCATGCAGACTGCTGCATGTGCTTGTGTTGCAGTATTGATGGTGGTTGGAGGATTGCCCATTTTTCTAAGTGCTGATCTTGGGCTTCAAGTGCCATTCCCCTGTACTCAGTGTAACTTCCTTTCCTAGTGTTTAGTGCCCTTCAAACCAGAAGCTTGCAGAGTGGAGTGGCACTGCTGAGGCTGTGCTCAGCCCTGGTGCATCTGAGTGAAGTGTGCAGTCCGTCCTGCAGCGGGTGACGGGTCATTGCTCCACGTGGCAGCTGGATCTCACATACGTGGTTTTCTTAGGTGTCTTACAGCCTGCACAACAGACTGTGTTAGAGAACAGAGCACCTTGTCCAATATAAGTATGAGTGACTCCTTTAATGGCTGCAAGCTGTGCCCAGGACCTGCCTCTTGCTTCTTGAAGCACTCTCTTGGGTCTCTGTGCATCTTCTGTGCAAGGGTGCGTGCTGACAATTGCACCCAAAATAAGAGGGTATTCCCTATGAAGGAGCCCTTTCTGGGAATCTGAGATTAAGAACTAGGAGGGAAGAAAGCCCAGAAAAACTAGCATGTTTTGAAGTTCTCAGGAAGGGATTGGAAGGAGGTTGCTATTGTACAGAGTCAAGGAGGGTGACAAATTCTGTATTTGAATTCCTTTATGCTTCAGAGTTCTTTCTTGTGTTGAAATAAGGTGGATGTGATAATTCTACTTCCTTTTGTGCTTATTGGTTAGCAATTTATCAGTGCATCATAGCTATTAGATGAACTCCCACTCACCAGTGGAGACCTGGGAATTCTCTGCAGCTCCCTGAGATGTTAAAAGAAGCAATAAGTTACTTTTAGAGCTGAACTAAGGGAGTGCAGTCTCAGGACTCCACCAGTTGAACAGACATTACAAAGATCAACCATTGAACCAAATGATAAAATAGTAAAGTCTGATCCTTAGAGAACTTGTGTGCCTGGGAGCTTAGCCCCAGGAGCAATTTAATCTTTTACTGCTACATCAAGGAAGGAAATTGGAGACTGGAACAAGGGAAAAATCAGCTCTAGGGAAGAAATCAATTTATTATTGAATAAATGAAAAGATTGCAGTACTCATTGCAACATACCACAATTGTTCTTAAGCATCTTTCATCTTGAAGGATCCTGAAGTACTTTCAGAATTGTGTAGGCAGAAGGATTTATTTAGCTTGCAACTGATGTTTGTCTTTTAACAGCACACTAATTCAACTTATGTTGTTAAGTACAGGAATGGAGAAAAATTTCCCATCTGATTGTAACTTCAAAGGAGATACTTACTGATGTTGGAAAGCAGCCAAGATATCTTAACTAACTTCGTTGCTCATGAGATCTTTAAAAAACATATTGGGAAAGCCCTTACTTTTTGTCTGTTTCAGGTGTGTCCTCTCTAGGGATGCTGCAGCCTCTAGTAATTGCAATCAACATAGTTTAAGGTTAGAGAACAGATACCATGTTGCCCTGTTTCCTTACTGTAGTAGGGTATTTCCATGCAAAGGTATTACATTATTACAGATTCAGAGGCAAATGCTTCTAGAAACTTTCAGTTCTTTCTGCATTAACCAGAGCTCTGGAGGTTATCCATGTTAGAATAACATGAATATCTGCAGGTCTGTAGGTCTAGCCAATACTTGCAACACTGTTTTGAGAGAGAATTGGGTGAAGCAAGACGTTTTCCTATTCTAAATGTTACCTTATATTCCATTTAAATGTAACATGAATGGGAGAAATAATGTGTCAAAATTCAATCAAAAAGGAAACCTGAAATACCAAAAAGAGGTGGCATTTGTTGCATACCAATCTGGCAAGTATGGTAGTTGGTAGACAGATCTGATGAGGATGATCTTTGGAGGCAGTTTCCCACTGATCTGTTGTTTATGAGGATAGATTAATAAGTGATTTGGCACCACTTTAGTGTTGCTGAAATTTACAGCTGAAGCTTGAGGGGAGAATGATTGGTCTGTGGTCCCAAGGAGGGTCCCTATTTGAAGCCACTCTGTTCTCTCTGACTTCTGTTGGGGATAGCTTCCACTAGACCAGGTTACCCAAAGCCCCATATACCCTGTCCTTGAACCCTTCCAGGAGTGGGGCATCCACAAGTTCCCTGAGGAACCTGTTCCTGTGCTTCACTACATTCTGAGTAAAGAACTTCCTAACAACTAACCTAAATCCCTAAATTTCTCCTCTTTTAGTTTAAAACCATATCCAGTTGTCCTATCACTATATGCTAGTGTAAAAATTTGCTCTCTCTCTTTTTCATAAGCCCGTTTTATGTACTGGAAGGCTCCCTGGAGACTTCTCTAACCTGAAGGTGCTCTAGCCCTTGGATCATATTTGTGGCCCTCCTGGAATTTCTCTAAGAGGTCCACATCCTTCTTATGTTGGGGACTCCAGAGCTGGATGCAGTACTTCACATAGAGTCTCATCAGAGCAGAGTAGAAGGGCAGACTCACCTCCTTCGACTGGCTACACTGCTTTTGATGCAGCCCAGGATGTGGTTGTGCAGAGGGGATGGAAAACAGCCTAGCAGAAAAGGACCTGGGGGTGCTGGTTGACAGTAGCTGAACATGAGCCAGTGTGTGCCCAGGTGGCCAAGAAGGCCAGTGTCATCTTGGCCTGTAAAGAAATAGTGTTGCCAGCAGGATCAGAGCAGTGATTGTTCCCCTGTACTCAGCACTGGTGAGGCTGCACCTCATGGACACCATACTGGACACTGTACTATGTCCAGTTCTGGATCTCTCAATTCAAGAAGGACATTGAGGTGCTGAAGTGAGTCCAGAGAAAGACAACAGACCTGATAAAGAGTCTAGAGGGTAAGTCCTATGAGGAGCAGCTGAGGGAGCTGGGGTTGTTTAGCCTAGAGAAAAGGAGGCTCTTGGGGGACCTTATCCCTCTCTACAACTACCTGAAAGGAGGCTGTAGCCAGGTGGGAATCAGCCTCTCCTCCCAGGCAACCAGTGACAGGCAAGAGGACATATTCTTAAGCTATGCCAGGGGAGGTTCAGGTTGGACATTAGGAGGAATTTCATCACAGAAAAGCTGACTAAACACTGGAATGGGCTGCCCAGGGAGGTGTTTAAGGAAAAACTGAGTGTGGCACTTAGTGCCATGGTCTAGCTGACATGGGATTGTTTGTCACAGGTTGGACTTGATGATATCAGAGGTCTTTTCCAACTTAATTGGTTCTGTGATTCTGTGATTCTGAGCTGTAAGTGCACATTGCTGGGTCATGTCCAGCTTTTCATCCAAAGGAACTCCTGTGTCCTCCTCTGTAGGGCTGCTCTCAATGAGTTCATCTGCCAGTCTGTGCTCATGTCTGAGATAGCCCTGATTTAGATGCAGCCCTTGCACTTGGACTTATGGAGCTTCATGGTGTTCTCACGGGCCCTTTGTCCAGGTCCCTTTGGATGGCATCCCATCCTTCTGTTGTGTCACTGCACTGCTCAGCTTGGTATCATCTGCAAACTTGCTGAGGCTGCACTCGATCTCACTGTCTGCGCCACTGGTGAAGGTATTAAAGAGCCCTGAGGGACCCCACTTGACACTGGCCTCCACCTGGACATTGAGCCGTTGACCACAATTCTCTGACTGCATCCATCCATCCATCCATCCATCCAGTTTATTATCCACTGAGTAGTCCACCCTTGAAATTCTTGTCTCCCCAGTTTGGAGATAATGATGTTGTACAACACCTTACAGAAGTCTATGTAGATGACATCTGGCCTTCCCTTGTTGACTGTTGCAGTCACTTTCATCATAGAAGGCCACAAGACTGGTCAGGCATGATCTGCCCTTAGTAAAGCCGTGTTGGCTGTCTTGGATTACCTCCTTGTCTTGTATGTGCCTTAGCATCATTTCCATGAAGACCTGCTCTGTGATCTTCCCAGGCACAGATGGGCTCATTGGTCTGTAGTTCCCTGAGTCTTCCTTTCTGCTATTTTTAAAAACACTAGTGTTGTTTTCCTATTTCTGGTCATTGGGGACGTCACCTGACCTCCATAACTTTTCAAATAGGATGGAAAGTGGCTTGGCAACAACATCAAGTAGCTCGGAACTGTAGGATGCATGACATCACATTCCATAGACTTGTAGCTATTCAGTTTGGTCAGGTGGTCTTGAACCTGCTCTTTGCTTACAGCGGGAGGGTCTGTGCTATCCCAACCCCTGCCTAGATATTCAGGGAATTGAGAGATATGGGAAGCCTTATGGCCAGTGAAGACTGAGGCAAAGAACTCATTGAGTACCTCAGCCTTCTCCATATCTCATGTCTCCAGTTCTCCCTTCTGATTTATCTTCGGGGTACACTCTCCTTGGCCTTCTCTGACCTATGTATTTATAGAGTCACTTGTTATTCTTTACATGCCTTGCCAAGCTCCTTAGCTTTCCTGATCCCATCCCTAACACATCCAAACCCCATCCCTCTACTCTCCCCAGATCACCCGTCCCTGCTTCCACTGCCTGTGCATTTCCTTCTCACTCCTCATTTTGAGGAGCAGATACTTGTTCAGCCATACCAGTTTCTGCCCTGCCTTGCCTGATTTCCTACGTGTGGGGATGGAGAGCTCTTGTGCTCTAAGAAAGGTGGCCTTAAAGAGTTACCAGCTCTGGTCTTCTTCTGTTTAACAAATACGTGGCAAGGTCTAGTGAAATGTAGTATGCAGAGCTGTCTGAAAGGAAAAAGGGGGGTCATGAAAGTGCAAATCATGACTGTATTAACAAACAATTGCTTTCATCTCATGTACCTATTCAAAGTACTCAATAAACCTTATTGTCTGTATAGAGAAATTAGTGTAATCAGTTGCATGTATGAGTTTTAGATTTTTATATAGTTCAGTACGCATAATAAGAGAGAAAAAAGCATATATTGAACATGTACAGGAAAATCTGCTGCAGCTAAGCCATTATTATTATTTGAACTGAAATATAGTTACAAACCACGAGTTTATTTAGGATTTTTTAAATAGTCATTGTCTCTTCTGTGGGTTCTTCTAATCTGTTGGTTATGAGAAATATTATGTGTGAGCAAAAAATAACCTTGGTATGGTGGTTTTTTGTTTTTTTTTTTTGTGTGTGTGTTAACTTAAAGCACTGAGACACATCATGATTTGGATAAGCTCAAAGGATGGACGTCTTCTCTATTCTTGACTGTCTGCTCTGTGGCCATCTAAGCTGGCCATTTTCTAAGACAGCTTTTGATCAAAAAACCTTCATCTTACTTTCAACCCCAAATTGGGGAATGAGTCCTAAAGTGTTTGTAAATAAAGTTAGAAAAGTTCTTTGATTATTGTTTTGATTTATTTCTGAAGGAAATTAATTTCTGAAAGCATGTGCTGAGGGTAGGGAACACTATCAGTCATTTACCATTTAGAGAAATAGGTTGGTTTGTCTCTCTGCTGTTGAAACTTTTCCACAGATGAGAAAAATCTTCTTCTGCTCCTTGAAAACAACTATTTCAGGTATAAAGAAACACTGTACTTTATTTCCAGCATGATATTTATTCTGCAGAAGGAATAAATATAAGTAAGATAAAAAGTGAGAATGGGATGATATATGGAAAATAAACCCAACAATGTTGTGAAAGAAATATCTTAGCATTGAGATCAAGATGTGGTTGCAGGAAGAGTAATGATTTCAAAATCCTTTGCTTGGGTGTGATTAAAATGTTGACAATAATTAACATTGTTTTGGTGCTCTTTTTGCCCCATTTTCCTTTGTACTTTGATTTAGAAAGAACTTGGTTTATGCATTTTTAAGTTGCTTGTTCTCACTTCTGATAAAATTTTCAGATATGTGAGTAGTAAAGTTTCCCAACTCCACTTCTCTGCCCTTACCTCATGGGTTTTTCTATGAGAAGGTGGGTGTACTATATGATTTTTGAAACAGTGCAGGATTCACTGTTATCAAAGGTAATGTGAGCTCAAGACAACCTGACATAAGCATGCTCTAGTGGCTACCCACAATGGTTGCATATATTTTGTAAATATCTGTAGATACATGGATTCTGTTTTTGAGTCGTGCCTCATTTTTGCATTAAAAAAGCATCCAAAAATGTTTTCACCCATTTTATACATAAAAAAAGTCATGTTGGATGATTACTCAAAAGCTGTTTTTTCCCTAGAGAGCTTTAAGTGTATGAAAAAGAAAAACTTATCTACACTAGCTATTACTTCATTTCTTAGAGCATTTGGAGGGATTCTGCATCCATTCCTGAGTGAAATTATGCAGAGAAGAACTTGAAAGAAGATTTTTTTACTTTACCATAATTTTTTTTTTCACTTCAATATACTTTTCTAAGGGAAGAGAGAGAAATCCCATTACTATTGCTTTCTAAAGTGAGCCTTGACAAGGCATTAGTAGAGCAAATATTTGTGAGGATGGAGTCCTGCTTGGAAACTAGAGCTGAGTAAGCTTTTCCATGGTTGTTTCTGCACCTTTTGATCTAAATGCTTATTTGAGAGTCTCTTTTTCTCCTGTCCGTGTGTTATCTGGCAGACTTACTTCAGGATCCAGAACTATTCATGTCAAGTGAGGTGACCCTTCCTTATCCTCACCACACTGGCAGGCATAAACATCACACAAAATGCTTTCTAGCCTGCATCCTGAAAAAATGAAAATGTGAAAAGCAGGTGTCTGGCACCATGACTTTGTCACAGCCAGGACTTATGGATATGCCCAGCCAGAAATGAGGCAAATAGCTTATGTACTGCTATAACCGTAGTTTACTGGGAGTCCAGACCGTATTTAGTTGTTGATTTGGGTACAAAAGAGCATGCTACATACCCCAGGTGTCTTACAGCAACAGAGGCAGCAGGGTTTGATGCAGCTCACTAGATGGGTTTTAGCTGCATTGGTAGTGTAGGGTGCGGGGATTTTTTTCCTGTTGTGCCAGGGATTTTTGTCCTCCAATATGAATCAGTGATATCCAAACTGAGTGCCAGTGTTTAGGCAGTGAGAGGCTGCTGTCCAGATGTGCCAGGTGGTAGCAGTAGTAGCAGGAAAGGAAAAGAAAGCAATCACTTTGGGTTTTTATTTTGTGTAGTTTTGAGAAAAATGATTTTTAAAAGAATTGATCCAGTAGTTGTGACTTGGGGTCCAAAGACTGGTGGTGTTTGTTCACATCTGTCTAACTAGCTTGCAGTGCATCTTGAGACAAGCTTTTCCTACATCTTTCTCTTTCTGTATCACTTTCACCAGAACAAAGATAACGGTTGTATAAGATGCTTAGGCCATTCAGTTTTGCAGTCACGTCACTGATTTTTCCCTCAGTGCAACTGCTAAAAGCATTAGACTTACACTAGAATCAGACTGAAGTAATGGTCTGATGATTCAGGCCATTAAGGTTTTAACCTTTCTGTAAAAAACTAAATATGGTGATTATCTGGCACTTGGATCTGGACACTGAATAAAATGCAAATGTAACATTCGGCCAGTGCTGCTGAATGTTTCTTTCAGAGAAGGGGGAGTTGGAGAGGGGGAAGGAAGGATGGTGCTTGTGATTTGATTTGTAACCTTGAATTATATGCCTTCCTGAACCCACATAGCAGAAACTTCTTAAAAATAGTAATCTGTTCATTGCTGCTCTTGCTCTGTTTTGGCTTATGTTATTGCAGGCTTATGTAGCTTGGTGTACCAAATTGATTGTTTGGATTTTCTGAATGCTGTAAATGTCATGGCTTTATCACTGTCTAGGACACGGGTTTAGTGCTCTGTCCATGATGATGCATTAGATACTTAATTACAGGTCTGTACACTTTACTTTAGAAAAGCTGTGCTTGGTGTGCTGAGAAGCATGTTTCCATGTGAAGATTGTCTCTGTATCTTTGTTTAGGAGGGCAACAAATGGAATAGCACTTCCCTCTGTGCCCAGTGATGTAGTGGTTCAGTCTATGGCCATAAATTATGTTTCAAATTAATTTATCTTAAAATGCTTTCTCTGAATAATGTTTTTGAGGATATTTAGTCATAAGATTAAAAGGGGCACTCTTCAGATGCAGGAGGATGTTATCTCATTTGTGCACAGGCTGCAGGAGATGGTGTGGCTCAGGAGATAAAGCTGTCAGCTATTCCCCAAGACCCATATTGTTCGGGCTCCCTTGTTTCAGAGTGCTGGGGGTTAAGAGCCTGACAGTGAGGCACCAGGGTCTGGGCTGGAGGATGGCAGTGCTCTGCGGGCAGCAGGAGAAGGGCAAGGGGATGGGGCAGGAAGGGATCAGAAATCTGAACAAGTGAGTGCCAGGAAGAGCTGTTGCAGTCTTAGGGGCCTGGCACTCTTTCCCAGTGCTGTTTCAGAAAGGGCTCATGGCTTGTTCATTACATAGTGGTAGGTTCCCTCTGTTACACTGCTGGTGGTTTCGGTAAATCACACAAAATGCAGGGTGTGTGTTAATTAATGAATTAAAGCCTTTTGTGTTCAGGGGAGTGTAAATGCATGTGTAGGGTGTATCACTATTTGTTTTGGTGCCATTTCCACCTGCAGGAGACTCAGAGTGGAAGGAGAGGTTTTCCTTTGAAACACCTATTGCTTTGTAATCTGACTAATGGCTCCTGGGAAGAGAAGTCCTCTAGTGGAGGCTCTCAGAAAAGCTGGGCTACGTGCATCGTCATAAGTCTCTTACAGAGCTAAAAAAAGAACATAACAAAACAAACAAAAAAAAGTAGTAGTGCTTCCTCTGATGTGTGGGTGGCAGAGGCACGTAATTTTGGAGAAGATCCTGAGTTCTCCTCCCCGCTGTTTCTGTGAAGTCTTAACTCACTGTGTTATGTGGCACTGAAACAGCCAGCAAGCCTCATGGTGCAATTGCTGTTGCTAGTTTTTTTTTTTTTTTTTAATTTAATCTCTAGTTAGAAAAAGCTACAATATTTGCTGCCTAGAAACTCCTTTTGCATTTACTCCATTGTGCTGAATTCTTTTGTTTCCTACACTGCAGCAGGAATAACCGGTGGACAGGCATTGCTGCTTGTGGGTGCTTTGCATGGGTGTCAGTGCTGAGAAGTGAAAAGGGTTTCTGGTGCTTTGCAGTCAGCTTGATCCTATAAAGGAGCTTTCCTGGACCAGTTGTCTAGAAAGGACAGGGAATGTTTTCCGCCTTTGTGCAAATAGGCTTCTGACTGATAATTTTTCCATCTTTCTCTGGAGCAGTGCAGATTAGATTCAGTTAGAGATAGCCTGCAGGCTGCACCAAGCCTCTCAGCACTCGCATTGTTACTGCATTATCCCAGATGCCTGATTTCATGTCCCCTTCACGATGTCAGGATTAAAGCAACAGCCAGATTCGGGGAGAGAAAATTCAATTTCTTCTGGTCAGATTGTCAGGCTTGGTTCTTTTTTTTTTATCACCTTCCACTGTGGAAACAGGCATGGTTGGTTTCAGGAGATTATAGGAGACTTCTCTTTCCTATAGTCTCTGTGTGAGAGAGGTGGGGTGCTTTGGGCGGGTGGTCCTGAATCTCTACTAATCTTCCATATTACAGTGACGAGCTTTAGTTTTTGGAAGTGGTTTGCTCTGAGGTGTTGAAGGTGTTCTGTGGCCTGGGGTGCTTGGGCATGAGTGGAATAGGTTTGCTGGGAAGCTTGAGCTATATACTTACTGAAATGTATGGTTGGTATTTTGCAGAACCTACTCAATGACCCAGGTGTTTCCAAACCTATGCTACAGTATTCTTAAAACAAGAAGGATTGTTCATGTTTGTCTTATAATTAGCTTGTTTTAGAGTTACTAGTTCCAGGTTTGTCTCTTGTAATTTTTCAGTGTTTTGAATGAACGGAAATATTAGTTAAAAATTATTCCTGATGGAATGTACAGTGGGAATTTAACCTTTTTCTTTTGCTGTGTTCACAAGGTATCTGAGCTACTCTGAGATAATTCAAAGTGCCTGGGTTTACCTTCTACTTTCCATCCCTCTGACTTGCCCTGAAATTATATGTTTCTTTGACCTTTGTCTGAAATGGATGCTGGGGTTGGCATGTGTGTGTATGCACGGGCTTGGGGGAGAGGGTAACAGCTTGTGGTGATGGGATTTGTGGAGTCTGGCTGTGCTACACTTGTGTTCCCATGTTGTTAACCTCTGATAATGATGCAGCCCCCAGCCCTCTCTGCATGCAGAAATGCATTTTGTTTTCAATAGTCACCCTTCTGAAGTTTTTCTGAGTATTTGTGTTAACTGTCAGGGATGGTTTTTCTACAATATTCTCTATGCTGTCAATGATGTAAAATATTCAAAACTTAGTGTCTTTTGCTTTTGAATGACAAGACACTAGTGGGACAGGATCTCTGTAGGAGTGGAGAGCTGCAGATAGACTGCTCAGGGCAGTACTGGTCACTGCAGGCTTGGGAAACACCCTTGTAGACACTTGGGCAGACATTGATGTTGAATAAAGGTGACAGTGGGGCGTAATTCTGTGGGGTGTAATCAGTGGTGAATTTTGGGATGATCCTTTGCCTCACAAGACTGTATATTTCATGTCTGGGGGCCTTGTTCAGGGGACTTACAGCTTTGTTGAGCCTTAGAGATGGCACTTCTCCTTTCACCCGGAGAGACAGGACTGATACAGGCAGTAGGACTCAGCCTATGGAAACTTGTCACTGCCACAGTATCTGACTGGCATCACTAGCTACAGGAAATCCAGAATGTGATGTGAGAGCTGGGCAATGTGAAGTGCGCCTGTCAGAGGTGAGTACTTAAGCCCACCAACCTCCACCTGAGAGCATGTGCCTGTGTGCACATTGCTCTTTCTGCTGCAGCTTTATGTAACACATTTGCAGGACTTCATTTTCCAGTAGATTGAAAGCAAAGCCACTGTTGATTTTCTCCAAAAATATCTATTTGGAAGTGCAATTTCCTGGAATTACATGGTGGCAGTGAGAGGCCAGACCTTGCTGTAAATAACTTTCTTCTCAGCCAAACACATCGAGCTCTGCTGTCTACTGCATTTTCTCTTTAGATGATTTCAGTTGAAAGGAGGTGGGGTTTTTTTGGCTGTTTTTTTTTTTTTAATGCTTTGTTTATTCTTGTCAGGAACTGATTCTCATTTTCCTATCTCTCTTGCTCTTGCCAAATGATGTGATTATGGTGGACAGAGCAGCTCCCCATTCACAGTAAAATTTCTGTGTGTTTTTATAGCACAAGGCTATATTAGGACTGATGTACCTTTGCCAGGGAATGTAGCTTTGCTGCTGCCTTCCGATGTGCTGGTGCTTTGTCTGTCACAACTGTACCAGTGGGCAATAACAGAGCATCAGGTTTGGTTGTGATTATCATCTACAAGCCACTGAGTGAAGGCATTGTAGCAATGTGTGCCTGTGTTATTAACTGCAAGCATAACACCGTTCACAGCACTGTCCACCACCAGTTCTTCAATTTAATCTGAGCTGTAAAGTGGCTGTTCTATCTGTGGAACATGGCCCTAACAAATCTTTATACTAAAACTAATATTCTCTACCGAAGAACCAGCACCAATAGTTGATGTGTCTTTGTCTTTGAAGCCGTTCGTCTCCAAGAGTGGATCTTCAGCCTGCATCAGAAGGTGGTCCTGTGTTCTCCCTGTTGTGGTGGCTGAAGGGGAGCAGAACTGTTTCTACTGTACAGTAGAGCATGATCAATTTTGGCTTTTAAAAATACTACTTTTACGGGATATTTAGTATTTTGTAACAGAGAACTTAATCTCTAAGCTGTACTAGAAATCAGTATCGCAAGGAAGGAGGGGAATGAGTGTGTGAAGGAAGGGAAGGAGCACAGGTGGGACTGAATATTGATTTACAAGGTAAGTGAAACATGACTCAATGGCTGTGTGTGGCAGTGGGGAGGCACTGCCTGTAGGGATGGGACAGAAATATTTGTGAAAGCAGTCCAAAGAGAGGAGAGTGGGAGGTTATTTGCAAGGACTATCATGATGTTGGTAAACGGAAGTTTTTAAGTATCTAATAGTCTTGTTTCTCCCTTTAGCAATGGAGCATACCCTTTCTGGTTCAATGTTCTTTTTCCCTGGAAATACACACACCCATCACATCTCTTCATCTTCACTGTTTGCTTTTTTTAAGCTAGCCGATTCTTAGTACTTATTAATTCCTTATTCCTGTGATTTCCTGATCTTTCCCAGTATTTTTCTTTCTTACTCCCTAAGTGGCGGTATCCAGAATTTGAGATAGGACTTGCCATAGATTGATAATGGGAAGGGCTTTTGTGTGCCTTGCTCATTTATGTATGCATCACACATTGGCTTTTACTTTCTACTTTATTTTACTACAGGTTCCTCTTCCCTTTGCTCGCTCCTAGACCTTGTGTTACCTTTGAGTGTCTGTTTTTCAATGGAAATCAAGCAAGTAGACTGTGAACCTGATACACAGCCTCTCTGAAGCTCAGTGTTTGCATTTCTTGCTCACACAGAAATGCTGCTGGTGCTAGGCAAGTGGCATTGCTATCATCCTGTGCAGGCATGGCTGGCTTACCTGAGTGTGGAAGGAAAGGTTCAAGCAAATTGCCATGTCTGTTCTGTACAAAAAAGTGTCAGGGCACAGAGCCAACTAGACCTGGCTTCAGCAGGAAGGTGAGTCATCTAGTTTCCAAAAATAGCACGTTAAAAAGAGAAGAGATGCAGATGCAGGTGAGGTGGGAGGAGGCAGTGGTGCTTCCAGTATGTGAACAGTTCAATCTGTGCGTCAACCTGTGCTGTGCTTGCACTTTCCCCATGAATCAACTTGATCTCCACCTGCTGCTTACTGGCCTTGGGAGCCCCAAAGGACCAGGGCTCATTCAGAGGAATAAATAATGGAAAACTGTGTGATTTCTTATCCTGCGTGGTGCCCCAGCCTCCTGAGCTTTGGCCCCTTGGGAATCCTTTGCCCGTGGTGGTTGGAAGACTGGCAGTGACACCATCTGGCATCAGACAAAGCAAGGGTTGGCTTTGTAAAATGTTTTTTTTTTTACACATGCAGTTTGATAACATCTCCAAATAACCTGCAACAGAAAAAGCTTCCTCCTTGAGATCTTGCCCAGTAAAAGATGGAGCCAGTTTTTCCTCTGTGCCTGTGCATGTGATTTGAGGGACAGGTATGCAGATGGTTTTGCAGCTCCCTGTTAAAGCAGGCTGAGGACATCCTAGTCTGTTCTGCAGCTAAATGTCCCTTGTAAACAGCCAAGTACATGTTTAAGAATACCTTCTTTATTTTCCTTCCTGTTACAATCCTTGTCTCTCTATGGCTTTTGTTGGGAATAGCGTTATTACCAGCAACCTCCTGGGCTTTCTTTTGTGCAGTGATATGGCAATTTTGCAGCCCTTGTGAACCTGAAAGACCAAATGTGCTGCAGTAATCAGATTTCCCAGTTTTCCCTCAGTGCTCAGGAAGACTGATGCCAAGTCTCATGACAGAGCATTTTTGACATGGGACTACAGAGAAGATCTGGTTATGTGGAGGGCCTGTGGCACTGGGCTGCAAGGGAGGAATGTGGTTTGCAGTAGCACGTCACTCAGTAGCAGTGTCCTTGCTTACAGGGGAGTGTTGTGGCCTTACCTCTCCTTGCTGACCTCGAGTGCTGGCTTGCAGGTCTGTTGACCTAATTCAGACTGAATATTCTGACTTGTACAAGGATTGAAGTATTGAAGGATTGTACAAGTGACGTAGAGTCTAGTTCAGACAATTTTGTTGTGGTGGATCCAAGTTCGTTCCTGGTTCCATCACTGAAAATTGTTTCAGAAAAGCTGCCTAACTAAATTTTTGAATGCCTGCTTTGATGATTTGGATTAATGTCTTTCCTCTCTCTTTTAACCCCATCTGATAGGACATAGTCCCATTCTTTTTCTGTTCCTTCCTGTACACTTTCATTAAGTACCTTAATCATGTGTCATTGACAAACAACTAAGAGTAAATGTTAAAATGAAGCTCTTAGTTAGCACTCCAGAAAATACCAGCCATCGGATGTTTAAACTGTGCCTTCCTCATGTACAAACTGGGTAAATTTTGCCATTCTTGTAGCTCACCTGCCTCCAGCTAAACCAAGGGCAAAGAAATAGACTATACCGCATGGATTCGGGGAAGTGAAGTTGATTTTATTTTTTAAAATGTCTCCTTCTTTATAATCTTCCGTGCTACTAATAACATGGGCTGATTTTTGGTTTTAATATCTGATTTCTATCTTGACTGCATTCCCTTAACCTTTCCTCAGAGATTTTATTCTCTAAACCTTTGATGGATTTTGCTGCCCTCCTGCTGATGTTTTTCATTTATTGGAGGAGAATAAAATAATAATTATAATAATAAAACCCACTCTTTCGCTGGAGGCAATTCACTGGTTGAGGTTTTCATGTGAATGCAGCCCTTTTAATCCTAGCAAACAGGATTCTCCTCCTAATCTCTAATCCCTGAGTACTTTAGCTATTAATCTTGAGAAGCATTTTCCCCTCCCCATCTGAGATTAATCTGAGTGGTTACCCATGGTTACTGGCCTCTCTTTTCCTTTTGCTTTCCCATGAGGCTTGGAGACTAAGGGAGGTGAATGACAAATTCTGGGCCTTTCATCTGTCTGCACTCAGTTTCTGGGCCTTTGGATACCCTCAGTCATTTGATTGGTTTGATGGATCCTTGTTCAGCAGGAAAAATATAGACACATCCTTGCCTGGCAGCTTCCAATCACAGACAAGGACATCTGAATCTGTTTTTCTTTCAGTGGAATAGGGAGATACCTTATTTTGGCTTCATAAAAGAGAGATTTTAAAAAAAGTAATTGTGTGAGATGAAGGAACCTTCGAGGTGTTTGTCTCCTTTCAGTTCTTCTCCTTTAGACAACGATTTTCTTCCACTACATTATCAACTGTATTCTGGGCTGCATCAAAAGAAGCGTGGCCAGCAGGCTGAGGGAGATGGTTCTCCCCCTCTACTCTGCTCTTGAAGAGCCCTCCTGGAATTCTGCATCTAGGTCTGGGGTCCCCAGCATAGAAAGGATATGGCACTGCTGGAATGAGTCCAGAGGAGAGCCACAAAAATGTTTAGAAAACTGGAGCAGCTTCTTCTCTCCTATGAGAAAAAGCTGAGAGAGCTGGGATTGTTCAGCCTGGAAAACAGAAGGATCCAGAGTGACCATATAGCACTTTCCAGTAGCTGAATGGGACCTATAAGGAAACTGGAGAGAAATTTTTACAAGGACACATAGTGGCAGGACAAGGGGGAACGGCTTTGAACAGAAAGAGGATAAATTTAGGTTAGATATTAGGAAGAAATTCTTTCAGGATGGTTAGACACTGGAACAGGTTGCCCAGAGAAGTTGAGAATGCTCCATCTCTGTAAGTGTTCAGTGCCAGTCTAGTTGGAGCTCTGAGCAACCTGGTCTAGTGGAAGGTGCCCCTATCCTTGGCATGAGGGCTACAACTAGATGATCTTTAGGGTCCTTTCCAACCCAAATCGTTCTATGATTCTATGATTTCCTTTTTGGGAGTTGTAAGTTGAATTTTGGTTTCTGCTACCATTTTTTCCCTTCTGAATGTGTCAGGTTGTTCATTTATTTCCTGCATGTTATTTACAATCTTTGAGTGCTCTTTGCTGTTTTGCTTTTAGGGCTGTGTGCATAGAGCTAGATGGTCAGCTTGGGATTCCTGCTGCAGCTTGTGACTCCCAGGACTTGTGTTTCTATTCTCCTGCATAGGCTGGGTCATGCATACTGCTCCCAGATTTGTGTATTTGGAGGTGTTGGATGGGCTGCCCATTGCTTATTTACAGGTGTTTGTGTGCTGAGCTGCATGTTATGGGTTGTATTCCTATTATTGTGAATCCAGGAATATTTGGTCTGGCATATCTCCTCTTCTATTCATACATTGTGTCCACACCTGACTGCTCCTTACGCTGTATTTTGGGGAGAGCCATTTCTGAATATGTTCTAACACTCCTAAGTGTGAGCTCAAAGCTGCACTTGGGACCAAACTTGCTTGCTCTTCAAGAAAGCAGTTTTGTGAGCAGATGTCCAGTGTGTCTTCCCAAGAGCCTCCTAGGTATCATCATGGATGCAGACAGCCTTCATGAAGGCCATCGGCAGTTGTCAAGACAGCACTCCCCTGCTGGAGTGAGGGTGTGCTTGATTATGACTGCTGGTGGAGCTGCTGAAACAGCATGCCAAGCCCTAGGGGAGAGGGATGCAAGCCATTAACTGAGGACACTGTTTTGTAGCTCACCATTGGTAAATACTGCCTGACTTTTTCTCAGCTTGCAATTTTTTTTCTGAACTGAGATTTTAAAAATAATTTCTCGTTTTACTTTACCCATTAATTCACTGTGTAACAAAAGGCTTTGGTTCCTGAGTTCTAGTTTGCCCTTCTGATTAATATAGCTGCTAAATAAAGAAGTTAGTACAGATGCTTCTGAAAGGTTTATGGGGAATTTCTGTTGCCATGTGCTGCTAGGAGAGAAAAAGAAATTCCCTGTTTTTTGCTAGCTGTAAAGAAAAGCAAAGGGGAGAGTGAATGCAGGAGAAAGGGGCAACTTTTGAGGAAGCTCCTAGCTTTGGCATCATGGGTAGCTGTGAATTATTGGGGAAAATCAAAGAGATTAGAAAAGATGAGGATATTTCTTCACTACAGGGGGGGTGGAGCAAGATTTTAAAGTCGTTACGGTTCTGGTTTTGGTGATTTTGTTTAGAATCACTGAGTCAGGTAACTGTACATTTTCCCCAAATTCTTGCGTCCCTTCTTATCTTCTTGTTCCAGGTAAACATATCAAATTAAATGCATATTTTAAAGCAAGAATTCAAGATTTTGTTCTATGGCACACATAGATCCGAAGTGTTTTACAAGGCATTTGTAAATGCAGGATTCATCTCTTCATACCTGAAAGAACATGTCACCACCAAGTGGAAAGAACACACTGTGCACTACAGCAGTACGGAGGGAAAAGAAGCTTTTGTTCATTGTAAATGCTTGAGGACCTTCATGCTTAAACAGAAATGCAGAATCCATCTCATAATGCTCTCTAGAACAGTGGGGAGGTGATTGGTGGCAACTCCTCAGGAGATGTGCTCTCTTCTGAGTCATCCGAGTCTTGTCCTGCTAATACATACACTCTCTTTAGAGGTCTCCTGTTTGACTCACTGTTTTGTCCCCTGAATAATTTTACTCTGTTAAAAGGTAATGACAAAATATGGTCCTTATAATATTAAGGGTGCTTGTAATTTGTTTTTGGTGACTGGGAATGATGATGGAATCAATTCTAGTGTAAGCAAGCAGGTTTGTCTCATGGTCGTCTTCCTGAGGATGGACAGATTGTCATGTCAAGCTTCCCCCAATTCCATTGCTGCTTCTTTTCTCCTCTCTGGTGGTCTGGAACAGGAAACTCCTCCGTTTAGCTTGTTCCTCACTGCCAGAGTGTGTGCGTGTGTTTCCTGGTGTGGTAAGAGTACAGAACCCTAGCAACCCTGTGTAACTGTCACAGGCATAGGTGAAGGCTGAAAAGGAATATGGGAAGCCCTCTGTGGGCTGGTTTATACTTTCCTCTGTGGGAAATCAGGTGGTTTCTTTCATCTCCTGTCCGACAGAACTTGTGCAGCCCAGTGATGTCCAGCAGGCCCAGGCACTGAGACGGAGCACGGAGGTGTTGTCTGTGCTGGGGCAGGTGTGGGAGGTTAGAGCTGTAACTTGAGTTTGTTAGCAGGCAGAAAGGGAACAATGTATGCTGCCCAAAGATGTAAAACTGCTTTGAGTCAAAACTGAGTGGTTTCCTATTCCCTTTGCTTTATTTTTGAATTGACTGTATTTTCTAGTTCTAAATACTATTCCTGAAAAAATGAACTGCTGACCATTGTGGGATTTTTTCTGCTGTTTCCTTCCACTGCCATGGAGTGTCTGTCCAACTGTATCTCTTGAATGGTCCTTTGATCATGAAGAAGCACTAGCAATAATAGTACAGGGATAAGAAAAATGCTGTTTCTTGTCATCAGTCTTGGCATCAGACACACCCAGATTGCTTCCTCTGTCTCTCCTTATCTTTTGCATTGGCTTTTCCCTCTCATGCTGTTCTAAGTAATTTCAGGGTGTTTTTTGGTAAATGTGTGTGACAATACATTTGAAGATGTTAGATATGAAATAAATATCCCATACACATAATTTTGATCTGTCTGTGTGTATATTATATATGCATATATATGTACATGTATAGCAGCACAGCTGACACCTGTCTGCATCATGCATGGATGTGTTGGTGGGGGAACGTCTTAGGCCTGGGAGAGAAGCAGGAGCACTTCAATATCAGAAAAGGTACAAGGCTAGCTTGGCTGCCCCTGCTTCCAGATGGGAGCTGATGTAGGTCACAATGACAGGTACTTGTGGGGCTTCCTCAGTGTTACCTTCACCCAGAGGTCAGGCATTACAAACTCTTGTTCTTCCAGATCTCAGGTGACAACCATCCACATGAAGAGCAATTCTGAAAGTTTCATTCTTGTTTTCTCTCCTGTCTCAGTTGTCTTTGGCAGGCAGGTGCAGGTAGTTTACCTATATGACAGTATGGGACCAAACAGAATGTAGCAGGGGCTGTGTGTGACACTCAGTGAGCTGTCAGTGTTTAGCAGTGATTAACTTCTTTTAAAGACTCTATCTGCTGGTGATTTTAATTTTTTCCCTCTTACTGCTTTGCTTCTTATTGATTTAAAGAGGGAAAAAAGAGCTAAAGCCTTGTTTGATAATAGAATATTGATGAGAAAGCTGGGGAAAGAGAGCGAGATGGTGGAAGTCTTTGTTCCTGTTTGACAAAAGATGGAGAATACAGGAGAAGAAATGTAAATGTGTATGGACAGAAGAGCGAGGGGAGAGAAGAAAGAGTTATTTAAAATCACAGCTAGGAAATCACTCTTCCCGTCTGCATGGCCACAGAGAGATCAATTTTCAATTTTGGTTTCCCTGCCTTTTGTGATTTGAGACAATTGCATGCCGATAGAGATGGGGGATCTGGCTGCAAGTGTTTGTTTAAAACAAATTGTTGATAGGTATTTTTTTCAGATGAACTGCTTTCTGGATCAATTTAGCATGCTGCAAGGTGAAAGAGGAGAGAACCACAAGGCCTTGCTCTCTCAAGAGAGCATTTACACCAGTGCAACTTTGACTATGTCCGTGGTTTTACATCTTGGCTCAGTGAGGTGCAAGGAGCAAATTGAGCAGGCCCTTGTTTCATAGATCCATGAATTGTCACATGACATATTGAGTACAAAAGAGCAAATGCACCAGAGGCAATTGAATGGCTTGGTTTTAAGCAGTGCCAGTAATTTGTATCTCTGTAGGGTCTTGGGTTAACAACAGACCACCTCTTTTCTCTGTACTTTCATGTATGGCAATACAGGATCAACTGCTGTTGATAATCAAACCTGTAGACCAAAGACTCCACTGTGTAAATCATTCATTTCATTGAGCACATACAGATGAAGACTTGGCTCAGAAAATGTAAATCATTGCTTGACACAGATGCTGTTATCTTTGCTGTTTCTTCAAACCAGTGATAAATTTGAAAAGCAAAAAAGGTCCCTTTCCCACCCCGATCAATTTCTAAAGAAATTTTTCTATTAAAAAACCCCAAGTAGTTGTGTTGAAATTTGGAGAATGAGGGATATGTGTTTTGACAAATGAAATATTTTTGTTGTTAATTATTTTTTTTTTTTACCTGGTACAAATCTAAAACCCCACAAAGAAAACTTATAAAAATTGCAGTTTGCTCATCACAATGTGGAGAAGTGGGTTAATAGCAGGCTGAGTTTACAACACAAAATTATGTAGTCTAATAATGTATTCTTTACTGCACCTTTAATGAAGGCTCTTCTTGGAACTAAATAACTGGGTGGAGCTGTTTCGGAATAAAATAACTGAACATTTTTAGGTCAATATTCAAATTTTTTCATGTATAGTCTGGGCAAGTAGTTCCTCCTAGTAGTCATGATAATTGCCAGCACAAGTCACTTCTGAGCTATTCAACTCTGTTGAATAATTGAATAACGCTGTAATAATTTTTCAGGGGTAACCTTGAAAATTTGAGTCTAATTTCAGACACAAAAGTCAGAGTTGTACTCTATATTGTATTGGTTTACGTAATCCTGTTTTTCAAGACAAATTTAAGCAAGAAGCAGAAAAACCACCTCCTGATAATGTTTCTATAAATCAATCCCTTTAGCTTATTCATCCTTCATATAGCTCATTTCTGAGCCCTCGGTTTGACGTCATATTATCTAATTGGCACAGGCTTAATGATTACATTGCGTGAGTGTGAAACTTGTGACTGTGTGTGGAGCTGTCTGTGTCCTGAAGGGCTGCTGTATTTGTGGCCACAGAGTAGGACCGAGTCTAGCCAGTGTGAGACTCCGTGGGGCTGGGATGCTGGGAGACAGCACAGCAGCTCTGTCACCCCGGCAGTGCCTGGGAAAGCCAGGCTGCCACTGCAGGGGTAGAATTCAGTGCATATGGGGAGAATAAGTGAGATACTGCCACAACTGCTGCTGACCCTTGCCAGCAGCCATGTGCTCCCCAGCATCTGCTCCAGTGTGTCTGGCAGCCATGAGAGAAGCAGGCTGGTTTTGCAGGGCTTGTGCCTGTCTCTTCATTCTTTCCCTTCTTCCCTTGGGCGAGAACTGCTCAACAACTTTGTTTTCTCTGTAGTGGGAGGAAGACTTAGGTTGGTTCCTGTTACCACTGTCCATAGGTCTCAGAGAGATTGGTCAGTCTTTTTGTGCCTATTATCAGAAACAGACCATGTGTCCCCAAAACATTACTGAGAGATTAAAGCTGCATGGAGGAAAGAACATCTCTTTTTCCACTCTGTTTGGTGCCTAGCCTGACAGAATATGGGCCTAAAAGTGTGATAAATGACGTGTCCCTCATCCTTTTGTTTTTAATGTCCAGGAGATGTTGGTGAATTCTTGATGAAAATTTATTTAGCATCTGCCATGGGCTAGGTATAGGTTCTGCAAATCCAATATTTGCATCTCTGTCAACATATGTAAGTCTTTATTCATAACTCCTCTTGATGCTTTGAGTTCAATGGTATGTGTGTTTCTGCCAGTGCAACACAGCTCTGAGCATTTCCTTTCTGTCCTTGTGTGAGGGGCCCACAGAGCTCTGCTGATGCTTGTCAGTGCTATGCACTAGTGAAAAGAGAAGAAAATACAGTTGTCAGTTTTACAGTTAATGTCTGTTATAGGTAAAAGAAAGTGGAGAAACACAGATTTTAGGGATGTGATAACAGGATAGTAAGAAACTTCTAAAGATGCTAGGAGTAAAATCTTAGCTCCCTTGACCTCAATAACAAAAAATTATCTGTATTCACTAGTTTTGGGATTCTACCCAACCAGTATGAGAGGGCACAGACAAGGTACTTGAGAGTTGCATTTTCAAGTTCACATTTTTGACAAGTCAGTGGTAAGTGTGAAGGGAATTTACTGTTTCAAAGTGATGGAGGTAGGATCCATAGTTCTGTTAAGGCCACCTTTCTATAATTTGTAATGACTTGGCAAAAAATGTTCAAATACCTGCAGCTGTTTTGACTGCTTTGGTGTCTTAACCTTCTGCTGTCTCTGAGTTGCTTTTGGCTGTGTGCCTTCTCCCCAGCTGATGAGGGTGTTCTTGTCTGATTAGGAGAAAAGGTGTTCGACACGGTTGAATTATTCCTTGTTTGAGACTGTCCTTTGTCCATGATAATTTTCAAGTTATGAATGCCCCTGTTTGTTTCTCTCCCCCTTACATTTTCATCTGTTTCTTGTGTTAATTTCCTTAGGATAAAGTGATTCCAGTGTTGAATTTGAGTACAAAATTTTTCCAGGAGAGCTGCTCAACTAGTTGAAACTGGTGCTGGCTATGAACTTAGCCGGTGTATGGTTTGCTGTTGGGAACTTTTCAGGTGTTTGTGCTGAGTAGCAATGCATTTTTGGTGAGCAGCTGGATAGAGAACCTTTAAGAATAGATGATGGTGATTCAGGAGACTGGTTTGAGTTACTTCATAAATTTTCAAGAAATTTGGGATAGTTTTGGGAGTTAATAATTCTGGACGTGTTCTGCTACGTGTGAGAAATCGCCGAGGTCTAGATTATAGTGCACACCTTGTGAGCTCTGGAACATTCTTTCGAGGTTGACAAAGTAACGAAATGTGAAAGTTTCACTGAGGTGTAGAGCCTGTTACATTGTGTCGGAGACAGCTTGGACGGCAAAGATGCAGCTGAGACTGAGCTCATGTATCCCAGCACTGGTTCTACTATTAGTTTGGAGCAGTGAGTGGGTCACTTTGGGCGCTGTTTCCAGTAGCAATCACTGATTCTGTTTGGGCATGTTTCTGGCCTTCAGTTTAAGACATACTTGACACTGTTGCCTGAACACCTCTCCCTCCCCCCTCCCCAACGTACTGAGCACCAGGAGTTGTCATTAAAGCCAAGACAGAACACAACAAATTGGCATCAGAAATTGCCTGAGAGAGAGTAGGAATATACCTCACAACAGTAGGTATGCTGCATGGAGGAGCTGCGTAAGCTATTTGCAAGGGAGCATCATTGTAAGAGTAAATCTACGAGTACAGGAGGTAATCACATTGCCAATGAGTTTTGTCATTATTCCAGTTGATTACTGTCCATAATGAGGATGAAATAATGAAGGGAAAACAAGCCACTGTACAGAAAATGCATCAATCTGGTATGCACTGTCCTCTCTGTGTATTTCTGCAGCATCCTGCTTTATATTTTGGTTACATGTTCTTTGGAACAAGAACTCCCTTTATATATTGTTTGTTAAATGCCTTGCTTATAGCTGTGTCTCTTGGTAATGTCAAAAATAGGAAAGGTGTCTGAGTTTGCCCTACCATCATGGACAAAGCCAGGTGTGTATTGGCAGTACAGTGCGCTTCGTTCTTTTCTCCATGATGGGATGAAGGCTCTGGGAGCGGGGAGACCTGAGCTGACAGGGCCCTTTCTTATCATACTTTTTCTTTAGGGACATGAAGTATTTAAGTGAGACATTTAGCATATGGTTGGTCTGCCATTCCCATATTTCATTCTCATTGTCAGCACGTGCTAGCTGAGACTAGTTCCTCTAACTTTATTTTTTTCTCCTTGCTGAGCTTACTCATTCTCTTGGTCCTATTTTAAGGAAGTAGTGGCTTGCAGGGAACATCAGTCACTCATCCAGAGGCTTTAGCAATACCAGTGACAGCTCCAAGTTGGCAGGGAGAGGGGAGGATTCTCTGCTATGACCTTCAAAATGGCTGACTGCAGTGGGTATGACATATTTCTCCCCTTCCAGTGTCCGCTTGCTTCCCTTCCATGATCTTCCTTAACCTACTGAGGCTTGAGAGGTGAGAGCTGAGGCTGCTCTTTGCTGTGGGAGTCTCGGGAGAGCAGCACTGAGGCGGAACTGCTGAGCCTGAGCTGGGAGGAAAATGAAGACAGGGAGTGGAGTTGCAGCCTGCAAAGCAGCCACCACTGCTGCTGTTCACTTACTGGAAAGTAAATAAAGGAGAAAAACAAGGGCAATTGCTTTATGAGAGAAGATGAGAGGGAGAGGGACAGATGGAAAAAATATAGAATGGGCAGAGAAGGTGAAATTGAGATAGGGTAGGAAGGCAGAGAAAATAGAATGAAAGGGACCATCATCTCCTTTTTGGGAGACAAGGACCAAGGAAATTTTCAAGAGCTTTTGCAGTAGCTGTCAAATGTGCTGTTGTCCCATTTATCCAGTAGCCATTTTCCTCTCCTGTATTGCAAAGTTGCCCTTTTGATCCTGCATACCTGGGATAAATCCACACTAGCAGATGCTTAGGAAGTCTTGCCAACATAATCTGCTATTGCAATATAGTATGTTTTGTAGAAAACAACTGAGAGAAGATCCAGTTATGGGAGTCCATGACTGATGCTCTGATTTGACTAAGTGGGAAAAGTGTGGCAATTTTGTGTCATCATGGTTCAGCCTTTTCTTGATGGATATTTTCTGGGAGGGGTCAGGGAATTCTATCTTAAACCAGATCCTGCCTTTAATCCTTGTGTTATAATCTTTTGCTCTACAGACAAGAAGTACATTTTCCTTAGTACTGGACTGTGGAGCTAAGAAATGGTCAGCTAAAAATATTTTCATCTTGTGCATCTTTTAGCAGAAAAAGGGCAGATCAATGCACAAGGGTCAGCTATTTTGTGTGATGTCCCCAAGAAAAGGGGCATAAATTTTCTCAACTATCATGTGCTAGACAACTGGCTTTGTATTTCTGTGTGTGTGGCTCAGCTGGACATGTTTTACCTTTATGCTCCTTTTTTGGATGAACAGCTACTTATGTTCTGATTCTCACTTCCCTGCTGCTGCACTTGTGAGAAGAAGGATTATCATATCTTAAACCATCGACTGATGAATTCTATTTCTTCATAAATATGAATTGGGGAATAAGTTCACCCATACAATGTCATTTCTACAGGTTAAATCCCATAGACAGTGTTGTGTTGATTCAAAGTGTTGGACAGAGTGCAGCAAATTGTAGGAGTGTCAAGAAAATGGATATTTTTGGTAGACTAGTCATTAATGAGAACTTCAGCGCTCTTGAACTTTGTTCCCAGTTTCTCCACAGACTTGCTGTCAGATCTCAGACTAGATGTAGTCAATGACTTTGGCTGTTAAGTTTGGTCTTGATCTTTGTTTCCTGAATGGCTTTAATTCTTCTTTTTAATATGTTGAGAATGCTGTGAAAATTGAGTTCCAGCTTTCTTATATTGGACAGCTCTAAAAGAAAGCATCTAAAGTAAGCAATACATGGGAAAAATTGATTGAAGGCACTCTGTGCTTGGTTTTTTTATCTGTTTGGTGATAGGAATGACTTCAGCTGAATTAATTGTTTTTCAAATGTTTTAAAAAGAGTAGGTGGATTGGCATAGACATAGCTGCTGTTAGAACTGGGCACGTTGCTTGGTGTGCGAAGAAATCGGGATGTGGCTTGTGGAGGGGCAGAATAGGCTTTACTCTCGCAAGATAGCAGTGACACTTCAAAATATCACCAAAGAGTGAAAAAGGCGTAGATTTGATCTTATATAAAGGTCAAGCAAGTGAAGAATAGTGTCTAAAAAAAATTCAAGCAGTACCATGTCTTCCCCCAACAGAAAGGGACATGTGCGAGCCAGTGCCTGGTAGGTGGTGGGGACTAGATCTTGTTCCTGTTTTCTCTGTTGATTAAGTGAATTTGGAACTCAAGACCCTTCTTCATGTGCTTGTCTGTTTTCTCACTCATTTGGATTGTCAGAAAAAAGTACATGTCAATAAGTCTGTGTTTCTTTGTTCTCCGTGATAATTGTAAATTAAAGTAATATTATTTTTTCAGTTTCAGTTTAGATGTCTCATCCTGACAATCATTGTGTCTTCTGGGAACATTTTGGGCCTGTATTTTCTACCTGTGTGATTAGAAGTGGAGCAGCAGTGCTTGTGATGCCTTAAGTTAAAACCTAAGGCATCATTTGATGGTATAGTGAAAATTGGGTTAACAGTTTTTGAAGTACATATTATTTTTGTCTTTTGTTTCTTGTCAAATTTTTATGATATAGAAGTTGCACTTTGGCTTTTTTGTGAAGATGAACTTTGATTAGGTAATGGTGATTTCAGCTCTGAGGTAGCCTTGTCTGGATTTCAACTGCTGACTTAGTTGTGTTATCTTCTGTCAGCATCACATGGTTACTTCTCTCACTGACCTCAATACTGAGACATACCGGAGAATTAAAAATACAGTTATCAAATTTAAGAAAAGAATGATGACTTAGTGAACAGAATATAAATAATACAGGCATAGTATAATAACAGAGTAGCAGCTTGCAGAAGGCATGAGAACAAGTGAACAAAAAGTGGATTTCAGAGAAAAAATACTCTTCTTCCTAATAAAGGAGTATTTTTAAAGTGGGATCAATTACCTGGTATTTCCTTTTTTTTTTTTTTTCCTTTTAATTTACTGGCACTGCTGCTGTAGGTTAAACTGTCAGTGAGTAAGGGGGAGCAGGAGGGTAGAGTCTGTGCTTCTCTGAGTGACTTGCTAAGTGTCTTAAAGCATTTAAGAACATTAATGGGTTCACTGTTTTGACAAGGAGATAGGTGCCCAGACATTTCTCTAGGCAGTTATTCCTTTCTCATCTAGAAGAAAGTGTTTTATTAAAAAAGGTTATCTGGTGTAGGGGAGGCCTGGGAGAAGCAACAGACCTGAGCTTGGGGAGGGGTGCAAAGTGAAGAGTGGAGGGTGAGAAAGGCATTGTGACTTAGCTGATTCACCAATTAGATTTTCTTTGCTAAGAAGAAAGGCGGCCTCTGGTAGCTGCCCCGTATTTTTATGGGAATGGACTTTTTTTCGTGACTTGCTTGTCAGATAAAATGAATGTGTATGTGTGTGGGGGGAAATGCTGAAATTAATTACTGTCAGTAAATGAAGCATATGGAAGCTTGTCTTGATGTTACAGTGGCTGTGAATTAGTGCAGAAAACACAGTGAAAAAGCAAACAGTGGAACACTCTATTTGGATCAGAGCTAGCTGTGTACTTGGCTTGTTAATGTTCCCCCACACCCAAACCTACTTTCTTGGGTATATTGAAGGTCTCTTAATTACACTTGTATTTCTTCTATGCTCCCCCTGGGATTCATAAGACAGGGCATCACAGTCCGGATCATCACTGCTGTTTCTACTGACAGTTTCCCAGCTGGGTGAGAGTTGGGCCAACATAAATGGTTTGATAGAGAATTTGAGGTACATGCTCAGCTTCACAGCTGTGCAGAAGATAAAAATTCCCACCAGTGTTGATGGCATTATTATCGTAGCATACACTTAGTGAAACCTTCTCTGTCTCAAAACCCTTTGTCTCAAAAGGGAGTAGGAATTAAATACAGAACAATAAAAGCTTAGCTTCCTCATGTTGGAGCCAATGTCTTAGCTGCTGCTGATTTCAGGGAAGTAGAAGGGGTGCTAATGGGGTAAAGATTATTAGAGTTCGTTTCTGAGAGCTGCTTGGCAGTTATGGGCCACCTGAAATCCTTGTCTACTTTAATGTAAATTGTGTAGTCTTAGCAAAACTGCAGGCTCGAATGTTGCACCTGGAGCGACTGTTTGTCCCAGTTAGGAAGATGCTTATGTAAGCCTCCCGAGATCTTGAGTAAACATTATGCATTGGCAGATCTTAGTAAAATTTCCTTAACAGATGCATTTTGTCCCCAATGACCAGAATTAATGTCTCTGTTAAACTCTAGTTATTGCCATTAAGTATTGCTGGCTTGTATCAATTCCCTGTGGAATCTAGTAGGTAAACATACTTCCTTGGGGAAGCGTGTCCCAGTTAAGTGGATTACAGAGCAACTTACATTCAGTCTAATGCAGCAGTGAACCTGAAACGGCTTCTGCTGATGCATTTACAGGGTTTCAGCATCATGTCTTCTGAACTGAAAAGTCATGAGCTACACTGATCCAGAGGGGATTGTTTCAGTCAAAGGTGCCAGCAGTTGTAAAACAGGCACAGAAGTAAACTTGGATATATGAATTGTTAAAACAATCCAACAAAATTTTGATATATCTCTTGGATTTTGGGTAACCTAAGGTCAGACCCTCCTCTGATCATAAATCTTGACATTTCAGAATTGAGGGCTTTGCTGTGACTAAGTCTTGAAAAATGCATCTTTCAGAAGTCAAGGGTGAAACCAACTTCTATGTACAACATCTGATAAAGTCTTCACATAATTGCTTTCAGCCTGGATGTAAAACTGAGCTCTGTGACTTAAATATAATTTTTTTAATAGTGATTATTAGCATTTCTGTCCTGGTCATTTCTGCACCTTTATCACCTCCCTGTCTCAGTGCTTCTCTGCCCTTGTTCTCCACTCCATGCAGAACCCTTCTCTGCTGTGCTCTGAACTCCTGCATGTCGTAGCTGATCAGCTGCCATCTCTCAAAGGAGGTGGAAAAGGTGGTATTCAGTGATATCAAAGCTTTACATCAGTTTCAAACTGCCTCAGAATACACCAGAGTAGATGGAGTTGTAGAAGTACAAGTTATCCTTTCTCCTCACTGTCAGTGCTAGATGGAGCAGAGTGTACTGTTCACAGCTACTGTTCAGTAGTGTGTGCCTGGGCCCTAAGAGCTAAACAGTCCTCATCACCTGCCCGCAGGATGATCCTGCATTCAAACCTCATCATCTTCCTTCTTTTACGAACAGATTTTTGGGTGGAAGGGAGGGAGTGGCAAGTTCCTCAAAGCACTCCCTGTCTTACGTTGACTTTGCTTCTGATCATGTGAAGGAAATTATGCCTGGACCTCTGAAACACCCAAGCTTCTGCTATGGGAAGATGTAAGGGAGGTGTGGGTGTCATGTGAGAAGATGTGGAGGAGAGAAGCTGAGCTTCCTCAAACTTCAAAACTGGACACATTTCTTGTTTTGGAATCCCAGGTGGTGGGAATTAGGGTTGTAAAGTGTGAGGAGGGAGGAGGCTGGTCATGCAGCTTTACAGATCTTTTGTACATAGGATGCTGCTGTGGTTTAAAATGGTATTACCCAATTTAGTACTCCCACTAAAAAGACCACAAACTCCCTGAATGGGAGGCAGAAAAGGCAGAGATCATGGGTTGAGATAAGAAAAATTTACTGAAAACAGCAATGAGGTAAGAAAATGAGCAGTACCAGCAACAATATTAATAACAAAAGTATACAAAAAAGAGAGTGATTCACACACAGAAATGCTCACCTGAGAGCCCAAAACAATGAACAATAATGGACAGGTTCCCTGCTGGAAAAACCATGCCCTTCTTCTCCAGAGCCAGAGAGTTCCGTACCTCTGTCTGTGGTAATTGATGTGAGGCAGTATAAAGTAAATTCCCAGCCACACACACAGCTCCAGGTTCCGCCTCCTCACACCTACTGCAAAAATGACTCTCCTGGATGGAAACAGGACAGATGCCTCTTAGTAAGCCAGTATTAGGAACCTAAATATTAGATTAAGAGCTGTTCCCTTTTAGAAACAAGCCACTAAGACCTAGTCTCTTGCAGTATAATTTGTACCATCCATGACAGGGAGACCTGTGTTCAGCAGGTGTTTTTTCATGTCACTGCTGCCTCTGCACACCAATCGTCTGGAGTGGGGGCATTGGTGATTCAGCTCCCGTGGTGCAGAGGGGGTGGTATTTTTTGTCATTTAAGCGTGTTACCTTTGAGGAGAAAGTTCCTTCTACACGACAGTGTTTAAAACTGCAAGCTCTGAAGGAGGTTTTGTATATATCCTCAAGTACAGAGGGAGTATTGTAGGTGGCAATAGAAACCACTAACAAGTAGTTACTTATCACCTGGTTACCAGCTCTGCTGCAGCTAGAGGAAGAGCTGCTTACCTTCTCTGTGACCCAAGCTTCTGCATCTCTGTAATAGGCATAATAGTACTGGCTGGTCTACCACAGGAGGTGGAAGAATCTATACCAGATTTTGAAGCAAATAAGTGTGAAATATTGTGACTTGTCTGGAAATACTCCATTTGATTCAAGACACACAACATCGAGCTGCATATCTTTAGATGATGACTGCTCAGAAATTAAATGGAGTGTGATACACTGCTGTGAGATGATAAATGCCATGAATTCCTGGGTAGGTGAGGACAGGTGCATGAAAGTGGGATAAAGTTGCTGATAAAAGTTATGTTATGTCTGGAAGTCTTGATGGGGGAGGTTATTGGATGAGTATGAGTGAATATATTTATCTTTAGTTGAAGCTAAAGAAGGAGCTCTCCTGCTTAAAGGAAGCTAAACCACAACATATTCTAGAATAAACTGGTGAATAACAGGTTCCTGATGTACTTGAAAGTAGTATGGGAAGGGACCACTCCTGCTTTACTGGAATTCCTTACTGTCCCAGCTGCTGTCTCAAGCTCTGCACATCATTCCTTCCTCAAAGTCCCAGCCCCTTTGGGAAAGCAGTGGTTATGCAGCATTAGTTTTAGCTCATCCCATAGCATGAGTCCATTCTTGTACTGTGCTCATGTGAGTTTATAAACTTCTTCATAAAATACCTTTCCTAGAGTCTTTACTGCCTTTCCTACATTCTTTCTGCATTAGCAACGTTTATTCTGGTAATCACCTCCATGTTGCATTAAGGATGCAGAAGTTTATTAACAATGGTTGCTGTTTTTTGATGGTCTATTTGATTTATGGGTTCTGCATATTTCTTCTGCCTTAAGATCTCCAATAAATTGAACTATATACTTAATTGACTTAAACCTTAATATTCCAAATAAACCTTAAAGATAGAAATCTAAATGTTACTTAGATGGTAGTGAAAATTTGAGTGCTTCTACACAGAATGTACTTTTCAAGATGATGCACTTTGGGGGAAAAAAAGAACAAAAACATTTTGTAGAGTAAGGCCTGCAATGGGAAGTGCAGGATGAACAGTGTCTGCAACTTGATCTGAATATGCTTTGAGCATCCCAAGTGCTTGAGTCTCAAGCTTAGCTCACTGTAAATCCAAAAATCCTTTTTCTCTGCAAAGAGCTTGAGCCAGACTTCCCCTGGAGGGGGGAAATTCTGGGTGCAATAGTTTAATACTTTTTTTTCTAGTAGGAGACCTGAGGTGGAGAACTGTCATAAGGAAAGGGGTGTTAATGATACTTTTCTTAATCTCCTGAAAGCATTGCTTAAGGTTTCCTTTCACTCTTGGAATGACATGCATTCCCTTCTTTTCTTACTCACTTTGGCAGTTCTGAGGAGCAACTTGCTCAGGTACTATATCTCTTTTTGAAGTGTTTGCAAACAAATCCCAAATCATATGATCATCTCCTAGTTTCATGATTTGTTGTTCTTTTTCAGCTGATTGTTGTCTGAATTCAGAAGAGTTTTCTGGGCACTTGGCCTGACTCAGTTTTGCATCCAAATTGGGTGAAATTCTTAGCTGCTTTGTTCTGGTGTGAAACTTGGCTGGTGCAGCAGAGTTTTGCTGTGAGTGCTGGAGCCCATGTTGTGTTTTGACTGTAAGGAATTAGTCTGATTAAGCTAATTCTTTATTCACGCAAACACACAAAATTGCCACAGCTCCTACCAATCAATTACCAGTTTGTGTATCTGCCCATCACCACTGTGTTAGTGTGTAAGTGGTACAGGCTTTGTTCTTTCATCCCTTGTGTGCCACTGCCTACAGCGGTGCCCCACTCTGCAGCTTCTGCCACTGCTTTGCCCAGGTAGAATTGACAGTGCAAGCCCTTTGACAAAGCAAAGTGGAGCTTCTCTCCTTTTCTCTGCTTGCCTGCTCTCCCTCTGGTGTGCAGGTACATACAATAGTACATCCTTCCTCTCATGCTGTTAATTCTGTAGTAGCCACTGGTTTGACCCGACAACTCTTCATCTTGGAGGCTTGACACCCCTCTCAAATGTTGAGTGGACAGCAGTGCCAAATCTCTCAGGGTGTGTTTGAACATGGATAGAGCTTTGAAATACAGCAGCAAAAGCTTTCTGCGTTCACCTCCCTTCCTCCCCACAGCAAACAAATTGTCTTGACAGACAAAAGCAGGATTATGGTGAGGAGATTTGCAAGACAACAGGATTATGGAAGCTAAAACAAGCAAACACTGTGATTATGTTAGGGGGTGGGCAGGATGGAGTTGCGAGAGGAAGGGGACAACACAGAAGCAGTAACTCCGGCTGTGATGCTGGTCTGCCACAGTGGTGGTGAGGCAGCAGGGAAGAGGATTTAAGGTAATTTAGGACAAAAGCAAGCAAAGTAATTTCTCCCTGTAAACTCCAGTGGATGGAAACCTAATACATTTGCATTGCACTTGTCAGCTTCTGCTTTTCAGGAGTCTGGGAACAAAGAAGTAGAGCAAAGGGAGAAGGGGAGGTTGGCCTAAACCTGTGAGTCCTGAAAGCCCCCCTGCTCACTCAGGCAGGATAGGCACCAGCTGTCAGCTGATCTGAGCAGAGATCAGCTGTGACCTAATTATTGGCCTCTTAAACCTGCATTATTCCTTTCATTTTCCAGCTCATTGACGTTGTATAGAGGGTGAAAGAAAGTAGAAAAAAGAGTTATTGGTAATCCACTTTCTATGTGTCTGCCACTCAACCAGGGTCATGGCTGGATGGCTGGCCTTCATCAAGGAGAATGAGGATGGGCTTTTAACCCTTCTGTTCCCCTGTGGGAGGAAGACAGCTTTGTGCATTTGGGGGAATAGAAGCTTGAAACAATTTGAATTCAAACATTGGTGTGCTCTGGGTCAGAAAGACTTTGTAGTTCTTGTTTGCACTGAGAAGCAGTGAAGTGAGCAGCTGATAACCTATGAGACGAAAGAATGAACAGAAAATACTCATCACCCTGTTAGCACAGGGGCAGGCAGAGGGCCTTCTAACAGGTTTATAATCCTATCAGTTTAAAAGGCGTTATGCATGCACATTTTGCAGTAATCAGTAGACAAAGCAGTAGGCACGTGTTGGCCTTTCTAAGGTGGACATGGGTGTATGAGAATGTTTTGGTTGGGCAGCAGGAAGGTACCAACCCACTTAGAGTGACCTTGGATACAAATAACATCCCAATTCACAATCCTTCAGTGTGTCTGGTTGGTGCTGAGAATAGCATGGTAGCCTTGCTTTACCCATCCAGAACATGTTACCCACTGTTACTACCTGCCTGGAGAGTAGTTAAAATGATCAGTTGGAAAATTTGGAGAAGACCAGTTATTGGTGGCTAAGGTGGTATCAGGCTGGATGTGTGGCACAGCATGGTGGCAATGGAAAAGCAACAAAGCTCTGCTTTCTGGCAGTGGAGGCATGGCCTGGGGAAGGCAAACATCATGGCTCTGGCAGGCCAGTGCAGAAGGTGAGAGAGATTGTGAGAGAACAGATCGTGTGAAATTATCAATTTTTCTGTGCAAACCTGCTTTCCAACTGCCAAATCTCTGTGTATCTTCCTCCAATAACTGATAATCCCCACCAATCAAATGATCTTCTTGATGATTAAAGCATCTATCCCATTTGCTGATTTGTCATCAACCCAGTCTTTCAAGCTTTTAAACCATTCTGCAAAGCTTTCTAGTTAGCATATATTTTCTAAGTCTGAACTTGCCAAGATCCATGGACAAACAATTGTTTGAGGCTTTATTCCACAGTATAGGTGCCCTGTGCTTTCTGCTGTTTCTGACGTTCAAACCTTCTGCTAAAGAAGGAAAGATGGGGAGATAGAGCAATGAGAACTCCCCTATTGTATTATAGTCTCTAATCAAGCCAAATTGTTGAGACTGGCTGTAAATTGCTGGGATAATTGACCTTCAGTCATTTGAAATACACTTCTGGGAGTGAAATACATTTTACTTTCTCTTCCTGCCCTCCTCCCCTCCCCCCACCCCGTTTGAAGCCTCTTGCAGCCTTTCCAAAGCATCTTCTGACAAATTTTAATCAATAACCTAGTCAGTGGTAAGCCTGAGTCTATCACATCTATTACCTTGATGACAGGGGTACTGGAAGCCCTTATTCCTTCACTTTTGACATCAAAGCAAGCGTCATGGAAGGAAAGAAAAAAACAAACCAGAGGGATTAGAGTTGAAGTTAAATGGGCATGGTTTTAAAGATGGAGCACTTTGAAGCCTGATCAAATCTATTAGTTATTTATTATTGACTGAGTACCCATTGCATCTTTGGGGCTGTATGAGGCACACAGCATCTATAGCCATTGCCTCTGGAGCCTCAGCTTTTAGGCCAGAGTTACACGCTGTGGGTCAGGAGTGTACACTGCGTGCTCAACATGCAAATGTCAGGAACTAACCACCTGGGACTGAGCCTGTGGCATCAGCACTTTTTTCTTCTGTCAATATATATGCATCATTATTTACTGTGTCCTATTTTGTGGTGTTTCTGTTGTGACTGTTGCCTACTGCTCTTGCCTTAATGAAAACTGTAAATTTCTTAGTTAAGTGGCCTGCATACCTTGGATCTCTGAACAAATATTATTTAAAACAATCCCAAAATAACAAAAGGCCCTTGTATCAGGGATGTGGTGGGATGTATGATCTTACTGCTTATCTATTAAACAAAAGTTACAGTAGTTAGTTCCTGAGCTTTTTATTGTTAACTGGAATTTTTTGTTTGTTAGAGCAAGGCAGCAATAGTGTTAGTTATCTTTCTCAGGGTGTTTTCAAACTGAACAATGAATTGTAGGGCCTCAGCTAAGTGAGTTCCCAGTACTCATGCCTCAGTTTCATGGATAAACATTTATAAAACTGGATTAATCTTATGGTGTTTAAGTGCTGTGAGATTTTCAGAGTATGCACCTTGACCTCTGCATCCTTCTTGGCTGTGAGAGATACTGAAGGATAATCTAGAAAGATCCTGACTGTGGATCAACTGAAGAAAATTTCTCCCATTCCTATTTTGCGACTTGTATTTTTATTTTGGATTTATGTGCATTATTTCCTCACATGAAGAAAGGAAAGCTATGGATAATGATGCTGCTAAAAAGCGTTCTGAGGTTCCTAAATGAAAGATGCAGTTTAGGTACCAAAAGAGTGGTGTTATTGTAACACCTGCTGGAGAAACAGGCAGCGCTGAGCAAGTTCATGTCTTGCTGGGTAAGCCAATATTTTGTGGTATGGTGAACAGTGTTGCACAGTTGGAAATACTCACATGGCCCTCATGGGGCCAGCCAGCCAGACTGGGAATGTGTGAGATGGACCCCTCAGGTAGGAGACTGGCTTGTGACTACAGAATGAAATGAGATTTGGCCACGAGCCTCAACCTTCAGCATAAGCCCAGAGAGATTCTGGCAGTACCCTAGGGAGAGGAGAAGGCTTGGAAGTGGGATGTAGCAGCTACAGCTTGTAAGGCTGCAGTGGATGAACCTGGTCCTAAAGCAGTGCAGTGCTCTAAAGGGTAAATTGCATAACGTGGTCTCCTGAGTTGGTTCCATAGGAGGTGCTATTTATCAACCCCAGCTGCAAGCAGCACCGACCCCTAATATAATGGAATGATGCCTCAGGCCAGTCTATACATTTATAAGCATGTAAATAAATCATCAAAAAAATAAACCATGTTTATTGCCATTATAAATTTACATGGAACAGTTGTATCTGTAGGTCCCTTTCTGGCCACCTCCTGACTTGTAATCAGGGACCCTGCACATCCAGGTCGTTTGTGAAAGCCAAAGGCAATGGACCAGGGCATCACCACCCTGTTTCCATTTTAGAGTGTGCTGGGACCAAAGCCCATAACAAGACCATTGTGCCCTGTGGAGAATATGGGGCAGCCAAAACTGTGTGACATTTCTGCTTCTGAGCTATTGCAAAGACTCCGCTGGCCAAGCTTGAGGGTTACCATAGGAGGAGAAGATAAAAGACCTGCTTCTGCATGGTCCTGCCACCTTGAGAGCAGGATGACATTTGCCTGGTCGGGTTGCTCAGCCCCATGGCTGTGCTTTTGGGTCATTTGCCTCAGCCTGCACGGCACCGTGGACAGGCAGGTCTGCCACGTGCTGTGATAACTCCCTTAGCACCCTGAGTTGCTGTGTTTGGTGCAGCAGTCTTAATGTGCTGGCTAGGTGTGTGGTTTTGTTGCAGGGACTGGGTGCTTCTGAAGTGCTGGGTAAACTTTGATAGGTACTGGATCACTTTCTGAGTTGCTGGACTCGCTTAAAACTTGAGGATTCTCTTAAAACTTCAGGCCTTGAGAGGTCAGAGGTGTGAGTTGTCAGAGGTCTGAGATGTGACTGGCTGCTCGTCTGGAAAAAAAGGTGAGAGAGCTTTGTTATCTGACATTTCCTGGTGGATTTTTAGCTGATTCTGAGCCTGGTAACTTAGGTAATGGATTTTTGTTAGCTTTTGAGGCTGTGACTGGCATAGCAAAGGTTTTTCACTGGCTTTAACAGCAGTGTGTCATTTGTTTCCTCATACTGTTGTTATTTTATGAGAGAAGCCGCCTGGGAGTTACAAGTCTCCCAAAGAATCCAGCTGTGATTTATGAATTGGCCATCAACAGTTATTATGCCAGCCACTGCATACATTCATTCTAATAAATTTCCTGCATCTTCTATAGCAGCTTGTTTTACTCCCATTTATTGATACTGTGGTTTTAACAAAAGCAGCACATCAATTACAGTAATTGTATTCAGCATGGCTGGAGCTATGGTCTGAGGACAGGTTGTGGATCTAGGATGGGGGATTAAGGTCTGCTGAGAGGACCTAGAGAGAAAAAAGCAGATGTGGAATTGATACCCAGGTGGATTTCCCTTGATACTATGTAACACTGTAGTTTTAATATCTTTCTAAGAAAGAGAAGGAGGTGAGATCACTGCAGAGGTGGCCCAAATGAATCTTTCCTGCTAGGCTGTGACAGTTCTAAATTATTTTCAAATTTGAGATATAAATCAGGGCTTTGCACTATTTTTAATTGCCTTTTTTCTTGATTCAGCTATAAAAGGTTTCTAGTGATTGAAGCAGTAAATATGGATTTTAAAGGTGGACTATTCACTGGATGACTGCATCCAAAGGGTTGCAGTCAAGATCTAGATGTCCAGATGCAGATCAGTAAGATGTGATGTCCCTTAGGGGTCTGTATTGGGACTGGTACTGTTCAGAATTCTTACTGTGTGACAGCCTTTCTGTGGCTGACCCAGGTCAGACTGATGCAGTTCCTCTTTCCTCAGCCCTGAGTTCTTTCTCATTCAGCCCTACAGCTGTGAGAGCTAAGTGGTTCTCCCAGATCCCTGTGCATCTTACCTGGCACTTAGTCCTATCTAATTAGATCACAGTAAAGTTTGCCATAGCTCAGCACTTGGTGTCGAACTGCAGGGTAGGGACCTGTAGTAGATCTGTCCATGGAAGCCAACATGGAATAATAGAAAGTTGTAAAGAGGATTCTGATTCAGTGGTGGAGGTGTGAGAGGGTGAAAATACTATGGGAAGTTCAAAACATTATGCATGCATGTACTCATGCCTAAATATGTGTACATACATACAAAATTCTTGTTGATATTAAGATGATGGAAACCTTTGGCCTGAGTGAGCTCTGCTATACAGTGAATCAAAATACTCTGTTTTCCGGTGATGCTGTTATTCCTCCAGGTGAATGAATTAATAGTGTTCTCCATAATATTCCTTTGAGGATTGGACCCCCAACACTACAACCACAGCCCTCTTGCTTTTATTCTTTATTCTTGGATTTATTCCCAGTTTTGTCTATGAAATGATCATTTAGTACATGAGCAATATGCTGATTTTCCCTTATGGTTATTGCATTTTCTGTACATAAATCAGGAATTAATTTGTCTTTTTTGGGTCCCTTGGTGCCTTTTTGCTTAATAGCCAAGTGTGTTTGGTCTGTGTAATCTTATGAAAAATAAAAATAGTAGATAGTGAAAAGTGGTATCCCCAGCAACCTCTCATTGTCCCCAGAACCTGGGGGACCCTCTTTTTCTCTTTTTTTTTCCCATCCCGGGGACCCATTTGCATCTGTCATTTGCTGATAAGAGACTCCTGTGCTCTTTGGTAGTTCAGAGATAGGCCAGAGCTGGAGAGGAGGAGGGCTTAGTTGTCAGTCACCTGGGAGTGATCTGCAGCCCTGGCACTAAATTGTTCTGTGACCTTCACCTCCTTGCATAACAGAATAATTGAAATCAGATATAAAATAACTGATCCAGTAAGTCTGTTTCACTGCCAGTTCAGTTCCAAACTGCTGCACTGTAATGCATATGCATATTGCTTTGTTGAGTTTGAGATGTCTTAAATGCTTTTCTTTTTGTGGGGCTTAGTAGAAGTGTGTGTTGGGAAGATTATGGCAAATGTGTACTGCAAGAGCAGTGTAAAGGGCACGGTTCTTTCATCCCCAGTACTGTTTGTTTTGGAGACTACCAGTCAGAGATGCTCCTGCTGCATGAAGCACACTCTTTTCTCTCCGTTGAGCAAAGTGACTCTCCATGCAGCATTTGTCCCTGGCTGATCCAGGGCACAGAAAGCTAGTGACTAGATTCTGAGCTCACTTTTGTGGGTCTTGCTCCTTTATCCTCACTGCTGTTACTTTAGAGAGAAGAATTCAGCCCCAACACTATAGATCCTGGATGGTCTCCAGCAAGGTAGGGCAGAGAAAAAAAAAAATCATGAATTCTAAAGCTTTCTGTTTGAGGCTTCTTGGTGGGGAGCAGTTCTCTTCAGGAATGTGAAGGAAAGTGCATATCTGCACAAGGAGGGAAGGCACCCAACACCAGGTTGCTCAGGAATGGTGATGGTAAGTGTGGTTTGGGGTGCAAATGCTTGAATTGCTGACGGATAATCCCCATACACAGCTACAGAGCTGTAGAAAAGTCATTGCATTTGTCCTCACTTCTGCAGGGGTTTTCCCTCCTCTTGAAAATATTCAGTTCATTGGAGAACTGTTATTTTTGCAAGAGAGTAAAAGATGGGGAGAGACCTTTTGACTCTTTCTTGCTGGGTTCTTGTGCTGATACATAAGCCCTGGCAGATGAGAGGCCAGCAGGAATCCTTTTTGTGTGTGAAGCTGGGTTTGCCAGAGAACATTTAATGCTGGGAATGCAAGGCTGGTTTCTTTGTTTTCAGGGCATACTTGATATTTGTCTCCTACTGTGTCGTCTCCAGCCCCTTTTGGAGGGCTTTGAATTTGCCAGTTTGTGGAATGCCTGGTGGGCTACGGGAGCTAAATGGTTAACCCTGCAGTGGTCTGGGTTGTCCTTGCTAGCCAGGGAAAACACTAGCTTAAAGCATCAGGAAACAGAAATTCTCGTTCAAGTAGGCTTCACCCTATGTCACCTTTTCCCCCAAAATGGGTGGCTGTTGCAATCCTGTCTGTACTGTGTTGGGGACTGGGGGGGGGTGGAGGGAGAAGGCTGCAGAGGAACAGAGCCATGTTTTCCCCTCTTGCTGGAAGGCATTATTGTCTAATAGGCAGTTTAGTCAGATGTTTACTAGATGAGAGTCAGGGGAACTTGAGATCTCTAGGGAGAATTCATGCAAAGCTGGAGACTACAAAAATGCCCCTGAGCAAGTGAGTTTCTAGCAATAACACTGTCACTTTTACTGGGAAATTAAAAATTAAAAGGGAAATAAATCATGCTTCTTAAATATACCCTGCCATTTGTCCCTCTTGGCCTTATAGACAATTTAAAGAGAAGCACTACAATACAAAAGCTACACAAAGAGCCTTTCACAATATTTGTTTAAGGTCTGTATTATATTAGCTGGGGACACCTGTCCTTTGTGTGAGGTTCATTCAGTTGTTGATCTGTTTTCTGCAGTAGTTCAAAATATTGTTTTGCCTTAGCATCAAAAGTTAAGGTAATGTATCCAACACTTAAATTTTTTATATCTGTGTGTATGAGTGTAAACATAGTTGTTTCTTTAATGCAAACTCAGAGAAGCTCACAGAATGAGATACCTCCATGATTTTAGATGTATTCTACACGTGAAACTCAGAGCATGGTTTCTTAACTAATATTTATAGTTAGCAGTAGGTAGCCCTGGTAATTTGGGAATTTGGTGTTCTGAAATGTGAGTCTGATTAAGTCAGTCTTTGCATGAATTTTTGCACATGTAGGACACAAATTGCATGATCTGTCTTGAAGCAATGAAGTTTGGAGCAGTTTTCAAAATAGTTATTAAATGTGCACATATTATATAGAGAGATGCCTCACTAGGCAGACAAGAGAACTGGAAGCTGGTTTGGCTTAAAAACATGGTAGTATTTGTTTAGGAAATGTTAGTGGGTTTGTAAGAAACTATCTTGTACAGAGGGGAGATAAAAAAGCCCAAATGAAAGGAAGATCATACTGAACATGTGAGTTATTCATAGAAATGCCCTGTCATAATAGAGCCCTCAAATTTTCCTGCTGCAGCACATGTCTTGAGTGACAAGTGAGTGACAGTGACAGTATCTTGAGTGACTTTTGCTGGTGGGACGTGCTGGGTGGGAGGTTGGCTTGGGCTGCCTTGGCTAAGGTGTTACTGGCCCTTAGGGAGCAAGCATGGGGTGCTGCACAGTGGTCAGGTTGCTGGAGAGAGCGCTGGCTGTGTTGGCTGAGGTGTGTGGGCTGGGCTGGGCTGGGGGGAGCAGGGATGGGAAAGCTCCAGGACTGTCAGGGTGTCTGGACTGTGTGGGGATGCAGCTCTGAGATGGTAGGTGACTGCTTCATTTCTAGGATCCCTGCCATGTGAAGGAAGGGTGCTTATGTCCTGCAGGGGGTTGGTTGATGGCCTCTGTACTTGAATCAAGATGCATTTGAAGAACTGCATGCAGAAAGCATCCTGACTGCTTGTTATCTGCAATCACTGTACTTAGCTTAGGGAGTTGCTTGCTTTGGTGGGTGACATAGAAGCTCCCAAATATACACTGTGTGATGTTTCCCAGGTCTCAGACTTAACCTCTTTTCCAAGTTATAGCTACTTCATTGTCAATTAATAGCTTAATGCTGCAGGAGGATGACAATGAGGATAATCCCTATTGTGACAGTGACCAAGCATGTCAGCTTGGAGAGGGTCAGGGGGACACAGAGCTGTTCCTCTCTCTCCAGCCCACGTCCTTGCCCTCCCTCAGCGGTGCACAGAGTGCTGCTGTCTCACAGCCTCTCTTAGGACAACACAATTATCCTATCCTTAATCCTACTTAGGGAACTTTAATTTGCTGGCCTGGAAAGTGCTGATGCTACAGGTTGATTCTCTTTCATGTGGTAGGAGGAAAATATCTTATTTAAATAAGTAACTACTTCTGTTACGAACAAACCCGTCACACTCAAACAAGCAATGCTATCACTAAATCCCTGCTCTAGTTACCTTGTAGAGCAAAGTGTTGATCCCAAGGACAGGGTGGCAGGATTCAGGGGTATTAGTGGTGAAAAAGTTCTCCAGCATTTTGTGTGGCTATGCCCTGAAATATCTTCTGTCAAACCTAAAAAGAAAGTGGTCTAACTGGCGTAGTGGTCACTTCGACTGTGACAGCTGTACATCCTTGTCCTTGCTGCACTCTGATCAGCATAATCACATAATCAATTAGATTGGAAAAGACCTCTGAGATCAAGTCCAATGTATGACTGAACACCACCTTGTCAACTAGATTATGGCACTGAGTGCCATGTCCAGTCTTTCCTGAATGTTCTGTCATACTTCCACAATGTTATGTCAGCAGTAACAAGCTAGAGTATTTCAAAGTCTAAGTATCACTGCTAGGGAAAGAGGTTATGTCATTATCTTTATGCTGAAAGTGAGATGTTCAAGTCAAGGTGACAAGGCAAGGCAAGCATTTTTGGGTATCTGTGAGACATGGGGCACAATCCAGACCTCCTTGTTCCTAGACACTTAGGATCCTTTGTTTTTGTGCTTTTGTGACAATAGCTTTAAAATTATCTATGGCAACAGGTGGTGAAATTGTTCATTTTCAGTCTTGATGCAGAGAGTAATGGTAAATAGGCTGTCACAGTTCTATTACTGGGAGGAGCTCTGTGTGCAATAGGCTTTGTTGGGACTGTGTGTTGTTTCTGGTGTGTGACTACACCTAACCCTGTGCCTAAATCAATTTCTCTTTTCTACCTTAGAAAAAATTGTGGCCATAAACACATGGTCATAATTTTAAGGGGTCACCATTGCATAGAGCAGATAGACTGAGAGAGTTCACACCTCTGAAGGAGCTGTGTGGAATTGGCCCTGCCTGGCTGCAAGGGAGAGGGAGGAAGAAGTAAGCCTCATATCCACAAAGAAGTGTCATCTGACTGCTACCACGTGTTGGAACTCCCAAAGAGGTCCAAGGAAGCTGGCTACCTAAGCATCCGTATAGAAATTTGGGCCAAGATCTGCAAATTCACTAGTACGTTTCCCTAGGTGCAAAAGATGTGTTTCTTTCTGGTTTTAACAGCACTTTGCGTACTGATTTATGTACATTTGTCTTGGCTAGCACTGAGCTGTATGTAATAGGCTATTTTTAATATTGAGATCAGTCATGGTGTGATCTGGCTTGTCAAATACTTATGGAGGAAATTATTTGATTTTTTAAAAAGTCTGGGAAGATAGTCCCTGGGTGTTTTTTGTTTAGTAGAAAGGAAAAGTAAACAAAAGGAATGAAAGAGTAGAAGCTATCTTATCTTGTTTATAAGCAAATAAACATAATAGCAGAACACTGTGAATAGGAAAATGGTTTCTCTCCATCTGTCAGCCCCATCATCTGAGGACAATAGATGACTTCAGAGAAGAAAAAAAGGTATCTTGTACCAGTAAGCATGATTAGCACTATGGGTGAATGTTTAAAATACAAGAGTGGAGCTAGAGAAAAGGTTCTCATCTTGTTCCATTGCAGATACATATGACCTGGGGGAGACCCACTGTCACATCATGTACCTCAACTTCCCAGTCTCTAAGGAAGGATGTTTGCTCGGGTGTAAGAAAAGATTGTGAGACTTCATTCACTTATGTTTCTAAATTATTTTGCAGTCGTGGGATGGAAAAGTTATAGAAGCAGAGATTTTTATTTATAAAAGAGGGAAAAATATTAAAAATACATGGAGTTAATTTTTGAAGCTTATCATGGACGGATGCTATCAGAGCACAATTTGGGACAGTACTGTCACAGACTTTAGAAATGTGTAATGAGTATATATGTGGCAGCTTTGGTCATAGGAAGTTAATTTCAGGTCCTAACAAGCATGAGGCAATTCCATTACAAATACAATTGAATGCTGGTACATTTTCTCTCTTTGTCTGTAAGAAATGGTCTTTGTCAAAGAGGCTACTTTAGGGAGAATGATGAAGCATTGATCTTTTGGGCCTTATCATATATGCAGACTAGGGTTGTGTGGAATGGAAAAGTTTCTTTATTAAAGAACAACAGCAAAGGTTTGTTTGTATTTCTGCTGTGACCAACACAGACCATCTCTTGTATGTTTTAATCAGAACAGTAAAAAATCTTACCTGAAACATCTGAAAATTTTGTGCTGGGCAACCTTCCACTAAACGGGGCCAGACTGAAGAAGTAATTTTGCTGGAATGAACACATGTACTATCCAAGTGCTTTGTTCTGTGGTCAGTGCTACAAGATCAGGGTCTTTAATTCCTTTGCTTGTTTATTTTAGTGCAAGAAATACTGGGATTTACTTTTTCTTTCCTGTGTTGGTATTGCCCTCTACTGGAGGAAATCAAAACTGCCCACCTGTGTTACAAGCCTGAGGTTGTTGGCAGATAATGAATCATCTGCTTTCCCTCCTCTCTGAGGCCTTGGGCTGACAGAGAAGGGAGAAGCCATCCCTACTTCTGACAGGCAGGATGACTGGCCAGGGTATCCAGATTTGAGCTCCTGAATGGCAGCATGTTTGTTGCTGTACAACCAAAACATTTCCTGAGTGTTGGTAGCTCAGGCTGTATATGAGGAGTTGTACTTATTCTCAAGGGTAGCATTCTCCTGTGCAGTGACGAGAGAAACTTGGCGCCTGGATAGTGCAAGATTTGGCAAGTGGGGCTGCTGGGGCTGAGGCAGAGGCTCAGGATGAAACACGTCCTCTGTGGCCAAGTTTGAGAGCTGCTGAAAGCAGTGCAAACTGATGAGTCTCCTGTTATCTTCTACAGCAGCCTTGCTTTTGGGACCTTGTCAGGTACTTTAGAGTGAGATGTTGCAGTCTCTTGGAAGAACTAACACTGGGCTTATGTAGTTTAAACTTGAATTGCTTGGATGATCACGTCTAAGTCACCACTAGCCTAGTGTAAAATCTGACATTTTCCCCCTCCCTCTTTCCCCCAGCCCATATAGCACTGGATTGAGCCGTTTTTGCATGAAGGCCAAACTCAAATGTTCCAGTCTGCAGTGGAGGCAACAAAGTGATTCTGGCCTGAGGGGCTTCAGGCATCAAGAAAAGAAAGGAAGGAGGTACAGGGAGCATAAACTCCACAGAGTTCAACCTAGAAAGGTGTCCAAGATTAACAACTGGCCAGTAGAAGTCTGTATTCCCAAATTCTAGGATATATGTTTTTGTAAACATGCAGGTTTGGTATTTTCTCTTAGAAGCTTACCTTGCAGGTATTCACTGGCCCTCATGCCTTAATTTGCTTTGTCACAGCCCATAGCTGTAAGAGATGAGGAACATGGGAGGAGTCTAGAGAAAATTCCAGAGGCTCAGTGTATTTGGTGAAAACAGATTGAGATACATTGCTCTTCAAGGTGAAATCTCATCATGGTCCCTCAGTGAACGTACTTGCTGTCCAGGTTTCTTTTTCTAAAGTTTCAATTTTAAGAGTCTCAGTACTCAGAGTGATGTCTTCTCCAGGCTGTTTTGTTTGGGAACAGAAGGTGGTATGGAAAAGTTTTGCATCACTGCATGCTGGTGTCTGTGCAAGGAATGTGCACAGTTTGTTGGAGTGCCTCTGTGGGCAGCATTCATGATATCTATGTTTAGTAAACTGCTCTGTCTGCTCACTGCTGGCCAAACACTGGTACCTCATATCCCTTGCTAGGGAATATGCTTGGTTCTAAAAAAGTGCAGAAGGCTTACCTGTATTAGTCTAGGAGAATGCAGTGCTTAATTTTACAAATCATCAAATTGCTAGAACATCAAGACAATATACTTTATTATTTTAATTTAATATTAGTTTTCTGTCATTTTGGTGCTTCGTAGCCTGAAAATTTGGCTAATGTGTGTTACCAGTGCCCCCTCCCGGATAAGACCAGGTTTGTTCTCAGCTGCCTGGCCCCTCCAGTGCTTCCCCCGAGGCACAACCGTGCTGAGCCATGGCTCGTGAAAAAGCTCAGCTCCTGCTGTCTCTGACTGTTGCCAGGTGACCCTACCACACAATGACAAAATCGCAGGAAAGATTCTAGATTGTTTTGATCAAGAGAGAATTTTCATAAATGCAAGGTTTGGGGTTTTTTTTGTCCTCTTGTACAGAGGGGGCAAGTCAAGTGTTTGCTGCATTTATTCTGCTTTTACTGCTCACAAACTAGATAATAAAAAGGCTGGATAGTGCTTCATGTGATATGAAAACCTGGAAGTGTCATACTTCTTAACTCTGTAACAAATAAGAAACCTACTTTCCTATGATAGAAAATGCTTCGTAAAAATGTGTTGTGAGCCTGCTCTCTGTTCAGTGAAACCCAGGCATGAGGAGAGGAATTGGCTAAGTCAGAATATTCCAGCAGATCTGCAGGAACAGCCTTGAGTTCCTGCTTTACTGTTCTGTGCCCTATAGATTGAGTTCTGCTGCTTCAATTCAGTACAAGCTACCAAGCAGAGTGATAACACATCATGGGATCTGGTTGGGATTTTGTCAAAGGTTTAAGTTTGTAAGATCCTGCTCTCATACACAATTACCATGTAATTTGCAGCCTGTTAAAGATCTGCCTTTGCCCATGCCAAAGGAATACTTGTTCCTATGTGCTTATTATGTCCTTCTCTGTCTTCGGTTCCCTCTGCATAGGAAGTATTTTTTTATTAGGATCTGGTTGCTTTTCATCAGTAATAACTCCTGTCCTGCCGTGACAGCTGTTGAGCTGAGCAGTATTTTTTTTCCCTTGATAGGTGCCCAGATTGGGTCATTTGCTGTTTGTTGTGTTTGGACAAATTTTACTTCTTGCATGTCTTACTGTTCAGTAAATTGCAGCCACAGACTACTGTCTTCAATGGGGCAATAAAGAATCCTTCACTCCCTGAAAGCCTATCTCCCATCATGGTCTCCCGTGGAAAGTCTTTGGAGTTTATATGTGCATCATGCCTCAGAGGAAGCTATCAAACAAGACTTGAGGCTGTACTGGGAAGGGGTTTATTAACTTGGCTGATGTGAATGAAGGCTGCAGGGTACTAAGAGCCTTAACTACTGAGGGTGTAGAGACTCTGTAGATAAGAACTGCTTATGGAAGGACAGTTTAGCAACCAGGTGATAGAGTTGCAACCATTTCACTCCCCTGTGAGTAATGGAACAACAAAAAAATTTTGTAGGAAAGTTCAGTTATTATTATGGATTAGGTTTCAGGATAGATTCTGGGGGTCTTGCTTCAGGAGAATGGTTTATGGTTCACTAAGTTATTTAGAGCTGTTTGCTGAAGTGCTCCCCTAGACTTAGAAATAAGCCCTCCATCTGACAACTGCAAAGTAATAGTACTGGGGACAGATGAGAATGTCCTGGGGAATGCCTAGCATGCTTGCCAGCCTTAGATGAGATCTGTGTACATAGATCCACAAAACTTTCTCCTAATAACGTGTGTTTTTTTCAATGTGCATTTTGTAGTATCTGATCTACCAGCAGATGGGAGTCTGTCAGCACCGCTCCTTCCACAGTAGTTAAAAGCAGATGAGTTCAGATGGGTCTCAGGGATCCTTACTTCCCCATCCTCAAGGCAGGTCATTGGAGACAATGTTCTTATTGTTTGCCAATTACTGTCTTATTCTCTCTTCTGCATTAGTTGTTAAATTCAGGAGTGATACCCCTCTGTCAAATACATTGTTTTTTTTTTTTTCTTTTTTTCCTTTTCCCTTCTCTATTTTCTTTTTTCTTTCAAATTTTTTTAAATTTTTAAAAACTTTTATTTTATTTCCTACTGCATCCAGAAAAAGAAAAGCTTCCTGGAGGATATAAAGCAGATTATCAGCAGAGATGTAGATAAAATAATGCACTACTTCATCTCTGAGGTGCTGGCCTTCACAGGTCAATATTAGTTCCTTAAATGCAGGCTTGCACTTGCAATGTTTCACACATTGCTGTGTAGTTCAGCAGTTGGTGGATGTTTCAGGTGTCTGAACTGCTCTACTAGCAGGGATGTTTAAGTTGAAGATTGAGGGGTGTAGGGGACAGCTTAATTATCAAAGGCTCAAAGAGTGGGTCAGGTTTGGGTACATTGCCAAAGCATTTCCAGAGTTCTAAGTTCAAAATGAAATGGCCTTTTTGCTCTGCTGATCTCATTTACTTTCCTCTAATTGGTCCCTCTTCAGCTGCCCTAGCAAGACATATCTTCAGAAATTCTGCTTACACTCACTGTTATAGTTTTATGTTGAGGGCATCATGGCATTCCCACCTTGTAAAACTCTGCTCTCTGGCTTTAACACAGATCTCATTCTTAATGAAAGATTATCTCACTTATATTGCTGCATTGGAAGGAATAACTTCTTAGGTAGTTAGGGGGAACTATTTTATATCCCTACATAACAGCTGAATTTACTTCCACTGCATCCAGATGGTTTTGCTGCTCTCTCAGATTCTTGTTCATTTGCTGCTATCTTTGTTTTTCCTTATTTCCCTGTTTTGTACTTTTTTCATCAGAATGAGAGACTGGGACAAGGCTGCAGTAGCTACTTGAATCCTCTCCATTCAGTTGTTGTAAGAGAGCAGAGGAATCTTCTCTGTTGTCAGCCTTTGATTTATGGTAGTACCACTGCTGTTTTATCCAGCCCTTGGAGCGCTGTATGGATGTTTCTGACGTGTGTGGCAGTGTCATGGCTAGCGAGGAAACTTGCATCATCTTGGGGAGGGGACACATGGACACCAGTAGCAGGGGTTGGGTCTTCTTCCTCAGCATGTTGGAAGTATGTGTCTGGCTGAGGGCTCTGTTTGTAATGGGCAGGATTTCTCCTGCCCCCAGCCAAGTGTCAAGCCTGTCATGGCAAATTCACTGAAGGCTGTCATGAGGGTGAAGCTAGCCCAGGTTAGCTTCACCCTTATTGAAGGGTGGAGAGGGAAGCTAGCCAGGGTTTCCAGGCATGCAGCCACACAACCCTGCTGCTGGGACTGAAAAGAAAACCCAACAAGCCAGTGGGGCTGACTGGGGAAAACCTGTCCTGGTTATTCTTTGTTCAGTGGATGAAGGCCAAACATCAGGGGCTGTAGTGAAGAGGTGAGTTAGCAGAGGTGATGTGCAAAGCCAAGGTGACGTGTATATTTTCAATCATTGCGGTAAACAGTTGAATTCCTTCTGATAAGGGATGGGCTTGGGCCAAAGCTGCTTATTGCAGAAACCTTCTGATGGGTGTTTTGACACTTCTCTCATTTGACACCAAAGTTATCCACAGAAGAAAGGGGGGGTGGTGATCTATGACTTCTACTGAACATGGAATTACAAGATCTACTTATATTTGCTTACAAACACAAAGCACAAAAAAACCAGGCTTTAGGAGAGAAGGCTGATAGACAGTGGTCTGGAGCATACACCATGAAGAGGACTCTGTGTGACCTGAACTGCAGATCAGTTTGGAAAGCATATGGAGATGTCATAAGGAGTTCACCAGAACTAAGACCACCGAGAACTAAGTGTGGTGTGTCAAAATGCAAGTGATCTCTAGAAGATGGAAATCTCCCATTCCGGAGCCTATGGCTTAGTATGTAGGAAGTTTGCCACCTGTGACATTAGCTAGAGGTGATTTGCCATCCATGTGCATGTGCATATTATGTTCATGGAGTAAGTGTAGGTTGACTTCATGATTCATTTCAACAACAAGTGCTTCTAGACTGTTTGGTTTTTTTGTGGGCCCTGTAAAACTGATGATGACATGATTTATAAAGTCAGATGATTTTACAGCACATGAATTAATACAAACTTTGTTATGAGTTGATTCATAATTGTTTGGAAAAGATTACTTTTATTTCAGCCTATAATATATGCACAGTTGTTTACTTAAACTCTTGCTTTCCATAGTGTGCCTAGTCCTGTGAATACTATAATATTTCATGCTGAGATTTTGGATGCCTGTGGGTTTATACTGACAAGTTAAGCAAATGTCAAACATGCATACTTTGTGGATACATTTCATAGCTTCCTAGTGCTGGTCCTCAGTACATAGTGATCTTTTCCCAACACTTAGATCTGTAAACCCACTTAGAAGATAATTGGAAAAATCACATGGATAAATGCTTTCAGTACAGCTCAAACTGTATGGATTCAAAGTTGGGGAGTAAAGAGCAGTATTGTATAACTTGATGAAGGTTATTCAGTGGATGCTGGTGGGCTCTTCAGCCATAAATAAATTACTTGAAAGAGAGGTGAAGGTAGTGTAACAAATAATGTCATGTAAACAGCAGGTTTCTGGACAGTAGCATGTTTGGAAAAGCAGTTATGTTCTTGGCCTCATCCATTTGGGACCTGCATTCTCCCTGGTATCTGGCATTCCTGTTTGCCACCCACCTAAGAACAGCTTTTATCAGGACCTGAGGTTTTTGGTATGTCCTTGGCCAGCTCCATAGTCTTCCAGCTTCTTCTAGCCTAAGAAGATCTTGCTACGTTTCTAGAAACTTCTACTTGACTTCATGCAGGTCCATCACGGGATGTTAATAATCTCTTAGGAACATAAAATGTTTGAAAGCGAGATTGGGAAGGAGAAGAGGAGGGAGAGAGCAAGTAAGGACGTGGAGTATTGTTAGTGGGCAGGGGAAGTTGGGATACTTGTTCCTGATTATGTTTAAAGAGGAATCGTGAGTCTGATGATCTTTGTATTCTCAAGGCTTCTAATCCGCTTGCTCTAATCCTCTTACAGCATCTGCTCTATTGGACTTTTATCTGATCTCTCTGTGTCTCAAACAATCTGTCGAAGATCCCCATGTTGAGTCACTTTTGCCGCTTCCCCAGAGAGACATTTTGGTATCCTCTTGCTCAAATGGGGTCAATGGATTCTGTTTCTTCTGGGGTCCTTGAGGCTAGTCTGAAGTAATTTAAGCCATGATTTGGCTACATCCTTCAACCATCTGGATTTGGTGTAGCTGGCAATGAGAACTGTGACACCCCTAGTTCTCTGCCATATAGCAAAATTTACATTTGTGGTAAACCAAATTTCTGAGATTTGAAATTGCTAAGATGAGCTGTAAGTGTGTTCATTTGGGATTTTTTTTCCAGTGGTAACTAAAACAAAAACAAATTTTTTGTTTAAAATTGGTTTTAGGCTTCTCTTTTTGTTAACCCACATGATATAACTAGAGTGGTCAAGCTACCCTATTTCCTAAATTCAAATTCTCTTGCAGAAAGTGTTCATCAATGACTAGTAAAATACAATATCATCATGTCAAAAACTGAATTTCTGTGTTTTGATCTGCAGAGGTTTTGAGAAGAAATTCCAACAACATCTGTAGTGAACCCTCCCAAAGAAAACAGGGACATATCATAACTTTTAGGAACTGTATTCTTTTTGGTAGTGCAGAGTGAAGAGTTACTAGCAGAATGGTGAAGATTTTAGGCTGCAATTATATCTTACAAAGTACTGAAAACTCGGTCTCAGATATTGGTTAAGCTCAAGCCAGGTAGAAACAGCTGAGATGAATATGTGCAATTTGAATAGAAACAGAGTTTTCTCTTTGATCTTTGAGCACTGGAGAACATGTTCCATGCCTTTGTGTGGGAGAAGCTAATGCCATGCAACAAACAAAATGGAGTCTCCTTTGCCTCCCATAGTGCTCTCTTCCCTGGGCTGTTGAAAGACCACGCACGATTTCTGGGAGGTATGGAACAGGAACATTTTATCTGTATTTGGTGATCCTAAAGGAAAGCAGACTGCCCCATCTGGGAATTCTGGTTTATCTCTTTAAATCAGCATGAAGACAAAAGCCACGATCAGTACACTAATCTTATTTGGTTTCCACTGCACAAAACCAAATTGGCAACAGCAGCAAGATATTTGGGGTAGTAAAATATTCCAGGACCTTGATGGTTTTTGATGTTGCTTTTGGGTTTGGTTTTTTTTTTTCCTGTTTTGTTTGTTTGTTTTTGTTTTGGTTTTTTTTTTTGTTTTTTTCTTTTTTTTTTGTTTTTTGTTTTTTTTTTTTTTTTTTTTACTGAGCCTTGCATGCAGTGAGGTAGAAACTTTGTGGTTTGTCAAAGCATAAAAAATCCACTCATATATTGCTATTTTTGAGGACAAAAGTCTCACATGCCCCAAACCCACACAAACTGTGGGACACAGATCCTGCTGGCCCTCAATAGCTTCTCCTTCTGGTCCCGCTGCCTCTCTGCCGGAGTGCCAATCCACTGACTTAATGAAGGCTAACGGTATAATTAATCACATGCACCTGCAGCACAGCAGTTCATGAGACCTGAGTAAATGTGACAGCTGCTCTGAGGGAGAAAGGGGGACAAAGCCCACAATGATGACAAGAGGGAGAACAAGATCTGTGGCAAAAAGAAGCAGTCAAAGCAAAAAGGGAGACATCAGCAAAAAGATGGGCTGGGAGCCTTTATGAGCAAGGCAGAAAGCAGTCTCACCCAGGTGTCCTGTTGTAAAGCATCTCCAGACATTTGTTTTTCTTTTTCTACCTTTGGCCTATACTTTCTTCAAATTATGCTTAAGGGCTTTTCCTCATTTCATTTTCTCTTGGATCCATTCCCTTTTTGTTCCTTCTCTTTTTATCAATGATTGTGCTGTTTGGTACTTTTCCAAGTAGTACATGGTATTCTGGGCCTTTTAGGTCTTATGAACAGTGCACGAAGGCTTTGGTAACCAGTGCTAGTCATACTTTGTGGGGAGTGGAGTGTAGCTAGTTTAGTTTGGAGCTGATAAAAAGACTAACTTTTGCTTCCTGATCCATGCATGGTGAAAATGCGGAACTTTGTTGTTGTCTCTGAATCTTTTTCCCCCAATATTCTTACCACATGTACTTGAAGTCCTTCAGTTGTCTTTTGTATCCTATGTGCATCTTGGTTCTATTTTTGAAGATGTTGATAATGGAGAATTTCTTCTTGGTATAGCACAGAGGCCTGTGGTGTGATCCAAGCAGCCTTTTGAATCTGATGTAGTGCATTATTTGCTAGAGCCATGGAAATAGTAGCAAGCTCTAGAGGAACTAGAACGGGAAGATCTGAGGTAATTGGTATTGTATATAAAAATCTGCAAGGCTTTCTTGTTTCTCCTCTTCTCTCTACAAGGTAGTTTTGTATATTCTTGAATTAAAACTGTAGGAGTTGTGTTGCTTGTGGCACATCAATATCCATGGCAAGTAGGTGATCCAGATACTTTTTGCAATCAAGATGCACTTAGGTATTTTAGGTCAGAAACGGGAGGCAGGAAGGTGCAAGAAGAGTTTGTCTCTGATGGCCAGAATAGGGGTTGAAAGGTATTATCTGTATTTCTGGTTTTGCTTGTAACTGTCTATATGAATTTGAGTATATAGCTTCATTTAATCTCAGCTGGGGATAAGGAGAGAGAATCTCTTTTGCAGCTTAGCCTTACACATAGGGCTGTTCTGGGAATTCCCTGTAATTCTGTATCAAGGAACAACTTTCACTGTTCTTCTCTCAACCCCAGGGTTGAGAGGTTACCCTTATTAAGGGGTATCTAGAATCTTGGGTATGTGCACCCCTGTGTTTGGAGATACATCCTGGAATTCCTGTGAAGGCATATAAAATTGCTTGGGAGCTTTGTGATAAACATTCAGCAAATAAGACTTTGAACTATATCCACAAAAGAAAATTACGTGACCTGGTGCCATCTAACTGCTTCTCAGGTGCCCAAATCCTCAACAGATCTTCCAAGTCCTTTCATTTTTATTTTCCCCCACTACTGTCTTATGCTAGAGGTCATTAGGCTGCTGTTTTCTATTTCCTGAAGTGGCTGAAACTCTGTGCAGGGTTATTTCTCTTGACAGTGCTGCTCAGTGCCAATGTGTAGCTTGTGTCTGTTGGGATCCATAATCTTGGCACTAATTGTTCTCAGGAGTGCAGTACCAGCCTGCTCATGGAAATGATGGGAGCCACCCTTTTTGTCTGGCAGCCGGGTGGCAGCAGCACGTATCCTGCCTATGGGAGCCACCGGTTATGTAGCATTTCTCAGGCTGCTGTAGCCAGCAGATAATTTTGCAGTAGAAGGTATAACTCTTTCCGCCTGTTTCTGAGACTCTCTTCTCTGCTTGAAGTAATTAAATAGTCATGATGTTTGAGAGCAAAGTAGGAGCAAGCAAGCATACAAGCATAAACATGGATATGCGATTTAGGGTTTAGTGTACTCACTGGGCAGGACTTAGGAATCTGGTTTTCTTCTCATGGGGAGGAATCTGTTAATGTCTAAATGCAGCAGATTCACTCTTTCACACACAACTCTGTATATCCATGAAAGGATTAGTGCCTAATTCAGAGCTGCAGTTTCTAATAAATGGCAGAGAGGTGAAGAGTAAGGGCTTGACACACAGAGTTGTCCAGATCTGTCACTCCCACTTGGTGAGAACACTGATTGTTTGGCAGGATGGTTGAAAGAGGGGCTGGTTACACATAGTGAATGTAACTGTATATCTGGTTTATCAGCAATTGCTCAGTGATCCTGTTTTAGGAATTCCCAGGGAGAGTAGGAACTTGAGGGCTTTATATGGAAAGATGTATGCTGCTTTTAAATATTTACTGCATGACACCTGTGCTGAGAAGGAGGATTCAATTCTTCTTTTCTTTGCAAGGTGTTATTTTTATTTGTTTTGATTTTTTTGGTTCTGATTTGCCTTTTTCCGTTTAAAGGTAGCTTCAGTTGTGTCAGTAATTAGCTAAAAATTTTGCAGTAATAACAGAATAAGAGGGTTAAGGTGAAGGAGGTAGTTTGCTGATCTCCCCAGCACATCTGCAGCCTTATTAATTTAATTAGAGCTGCACTGTATAAATATTTAACTCATTTTAATTTCTTTTGTAGTTCCTTTGGTTTTCAAATAGTTCCCAGCTTCAGATTATCCTTTTTATTCTTCTATATATTTGAGAGAGTGGAAGTAAAAAAAAAAAACCAAACAAACGTTGTCTCTGAACTGTAATCAAAATATAGGCCAGATACCAGAGAAATTATTGTGAAGTGCTGTATGACAAATCATCAGTTTGACTAAAGCAGTGTTGTGGGTGGTCAGAGCAAGAGAAGGGGCTGTTTCTGTCCTGGTGGTTTTTTTTTTTTGCTGATCACTTGTTGAACCATTGCCTCAGTTTACCCAGGTAAACATGGTGACAGCAGTTCATGGTGCTTGCTCTTGGAACTGGAGGGTTTGAATTCAGTGGTGTATAGACACTGAAGATAACTATTATTAGTGCAGTGACCTTGATGCTGGGTTGTCTCCTTGAGGCGATGCCGTTCCTGGTTGGGTTGAGGTGGTTCTGGAAGGATTGATGTGGATATCAGTGGGTTCCCCAGCCCAACACTTGCCAGCAGCCTGCAGCATTGAGGTCCCCTGGTCCTTCTGTCCCTGTATGCTACCAGGCGCTCTAGTTCACTCAGCAGGCTCCTGTCACTTTGCCTGCTCTGGGGTTGACACCTGATCACCTGGTCAAAGGCCATGGGCTCCAGCATCCTGATCTGCAGGGACAGTGTAGAAACAAAGTCATGGACATGGGAGTTTTCATGATTTGGGGATCATCCAGCATAACTGGGGAACTATCCTAGGCTTCTCCATCCTTAATGTAATCCAGGTTCACTGTGTTACATTAATGTGATTTCTGCGTAAAGGGAAACTTGGCTTTTATTTCTTTAGCATAGTTATGTTTTCAGCTATGAAGGCAAGACAAAGCTAGAGGTTTTGGGGTGAAGCTGCCACAGAAACTGCCAGTTTTAGGATGTTGGAAAGCCTGGAGATACTCCAATCAGCCATCCTTGCTGATGTCCAAGGAACACTTTAGTGTCTAGAGGACAGTGTCTGTGGAGGGGATGCAGCCTGTCAGGCTTGTCTGGAGAGCTGTTGTTGCTGCTGATACGATCTATAGGAGGGATGTGGATATGGCATTCCATTGTCAGAAAGAAGCACAGTATTACATTGCATACTGTTTCAGTTTATCCTGTTCTGAAGATGATCCAACCCATCCTTGGGATATTCTGATCCTCCTTTTTGTTAACAGAATGCCAATAAATTACTTCAGCATATTCCTGTCCTGTGCCTAGTCAGATTAATATGAGTATTTAAAGTGAGATGTGGTCTAAAACTGAATCCTGAGCAATGTTCTTGCAGATTCCTTCCAACCCAAGAGCTCTGCTGCAAGCCAGTCTGTTGTCATCACTGTTTTAACAAGGTTCTTACTTTGCGTTGGTTCTTCTGCAAATTTCTGTTCTTTTTGATTTAACTAGGAATGACTATGATTATAAGAGAATACATGTATTTGAATATCTTTTTAACAGCTATGCTCATTGCTTTCTCAGGGTTTGGCATTGCCTTTTAGTTCATTTCAGGACAAACATAGAGTGGCTGAAATTTGCGCAGTGGCTGTAGCTCAGAAGGGTCTTCAGGGATGCAAATTGGAATTGTATATGCCTGTAACTGTGCCTTTGCCTGTTTGGTGAGGAAAAAGAGAAGGGAAAGTGGCAGAATAAGTGTTTGAGGGCATGTCTACGTCACTGCTTGGGTAAATTGGTGAGTTGGAGTTTGTCATACTATGTGGAAGTGAAGTTTTGTGCAAATGTGAGAGTAAACCTGTCAATATAGGATTTTCTGATAAGTTCATGTGAATGTGCAGCTGTTTGTGGAAAAAATGTGTTTGTCAGCACATGTAGATATATATGCTTATGATAGGAGACTTAGAGGAATGTTGTTTCATGTATTTGTGGGTTATGGATAAGTTTATATTCCTACATAGACAGGAAAGAACTTCTCTTGGTTTGCTTTTGTATGTTAATTTTTGTGACCAGCTGGTACAGCCATGAAAAGAGTGGTTGGCCAGATTGAGTATTTGTACAGCTTGATGAGAACAGCTCAAATAACACCCACCTTAAAATGCTCTCCAGCTCTCTGCTTCCTATCTCCATTAAATAGCAAAGGTCTCTGTTGCTTTGTGGGTAAGGGAATGAGGAAGTGTTGCCTGCCTAGTTACGGGAGCATTGTGTTTCCTTCAACATGACAAATGGTACAGTTGAGCTGATTGGAATGGAAGATGCTCCCAGTTGCTTTCTGCAATACTTTCCTGCAATACTGAATTCATTGTCTGTTTTCAGCCACAGGCTCTTACAGACCTTGTGTTGTAATGTTCCTGTCACAGTTTACTATAAAAGTCAGGACCAGTGTTTGTCATTTCACTGGCCCAGGTCAGGACAAGGAGAGTTGCAGTGCTCCCATTTGTGCTTCCTGCTTAAGCTGAGGAATTGCATCAGGCTTTCCTCAAAGATGAGAGAAGTTGATGGCAGCTGCCCATCATAAGATGAACATTAGTGGCCATAATGACTCAGAACACACTTCTGCTCTCCAAAAGCATCCAAAAGTGGATGTGTGTGGGAGAGTATAAAGACAAGGTACACCATATTACATGTTCTGTGATAATTTCTGTCCAACATTCTCCCAGCCTCCAGCCAAGTGCGGGAGGGAAAAGGTCCTGTATTGACCTCCTTCTTCAGCACTGCAGAATCTGAGGGATGCAATGTCAGGCGAACCTATTTTCTTTTGTGCTTGCTCTTTAAAAGCCTCTGGCAATTTGCTGAGGAGAGGAAAGAGCACCTTTTCATACAGCCTTTGGTGGTGTTGCTGTCTGAGAGATTCTTCACAAGGGGCAAAAATGGGAAACAAACATGAACGCTATCTGTATACCATTGAAGTCTTAGTTCCTCTAGCATGTGATAGAACTGTGTCAAGAGCAGGAGACACCCATGAACATGTTTTGTAGAGGCTGTTTTGTAGAAGTCAGATGTGAAAGCTGAAGCACTGGTCTCAGGAGTGAACCTGAATCTCCAGGGAGCAGCTTGAGGACTTCCTTCAATCTGTGTTTTATGTGTGGGAATTATGTGTGAAGCACATCAGAGTCACACCTTGGCTTACTCTCTGTCTGACATTTGCAGAGCTCATTAGTGTGTGTGGGGTGTGCTCATGGCAGGGATGGAAGCTTGGAGGCAGATGATTTTAGGTGCTGAACAAGGGAGGGTTCGTCTCAGAATACTGGTATTTTGGCTGGGTACTCTGGGGCAAGAGTATCTAGGAAGGTTGATGAGCTAAAGAAGGACTATTTGTTTCTGCCTTGTGCGCTCAGTCACCCTTGGTTATCTATCTTACAGCTTTGAAAATACAGAGACTGCTCAAACTAAATTTATAGCTCCACGTCAAGTGATAATATCGTGAGGCCTATGAGAAGTCTGAACCAGGCTTCATGACCTGCTGTATTATTTGGTTCTTGCAAAAGCTGCTAGGACTTGTTGCTGTAATTAATACATTGATGGGTTTGACAACACAGTCTCTTTTGACAGTCTTGTGCATGTTTGAATTATGGAAGCAGCTTGAGGTATTTCTTGTAACAAACCAAATGGCACCATAGCTAACCAAAAGAAGTCAGTACAGGATAAATCAGTTTCAGTAGGCCTTTTATTCAAACAGCGAAGAGCTACCCATTGTGACTAGGGGAAGACTGTAGGTTAGATCAGTGGGAGCTGAATGCTGTCTTACTGCTGAGGGGATAAGCTGATGTGAGTAACAGAGGATTCAAAACTATTATAGGATTTTCTTTTTTGGAAATGCATTCTGCTACATTTTCACTCTCCCTTGCTTTATGAGAAAGTGAGAAAGAGCCTAGAAGAACTTCAGCCACAGGTTAGTGGTAGACAAACAGGAGAGAATGAGGTTATTTTTTCTGGATGTTTCTCTGTCTGCTACAGAGCAATCTTATACATGCAAAATTTTATATTGTACCAACAACAACCATTTACTTTATGTTACTTTATATGTTACTAACTATTATGTTAACTTCATTGTATCATATTTCCCAAGATTTAATGCTGCATGCTATTTCAAACTGGGATTAATCTCTGGAAATTATACCTTAGATTAACTTGAAATAAGACTGAGAGTCCTCCTTAGCATATACTTCATGATGTAAAACTGTCAAAGCCTTTACTTCTTGAAAACGTTGCTTAGGCTGTATGGTCATCTGTTTTATCTATTTCTAAACTTGAAATTTTCATTTCATATAAATAACCACTCAAGAATAAATCATTTTAGTCCTCAACATGTTCCTCTGAGAAGACAGGCAACTGTTACTGCAAACCCAGAGAGCTTAGACATTGGTGTCTGGTGGGCTCAAAGAATCTTCAGCAGAAGACATCTTGCTATAGTTACTTCATGAATCATGTTTCCAAACGTAGTTTTGAAAGAGTGTTTCATGAATCATCAACTAACAGCATTCACCAAAATTTTGTCTTTCAAAATGTGTGCTTTTCCATTATTGTTTTATGTTAGATATTTATTCTATTTTTTTAAGGGGAAAGCTAAAATAACTGCTTTTTTTTGTAAGTAAACCATGGCAGCTCTTGTGCAGCAGCTGTTTTTCAGGTGAGTGAACAAAAGCTGTGAACTGATCAGTGTCAGATCTTAAATTATTAATCTAACAGTTAGAGAAAGCATATGGCAACTCTTAAGATAAAGAGTCAATACACTAAAGATTTTGAGGCTGTTGCAGTGCAGGCAGTAATGTGGGATGCTGTTAAGATGAGTAACAAGCAGCGTGAAGGATGTAAACAAACAGGTCTGCCTTATGCACCTGATGTTGTCTAAATCAACATTAGCTTTTCTAAACTAGGCAGACATTCACAGTCCTTCCTAGTTTTCTTTTTGCAGCAGGAGTGGGGATTGTTTCATTCAAGCAAATTAAAGCAAAAAAGTTTCCAAAGGAGTACAGGGAAGGTGGTAAGCTGGAAGAAGAGGGAAGTTTGGAGCATGTTGGTGTGGTGAGGGAGCAGTGGTGCAGGTAATGGAGAAGCACATCAGAGTCACACCTTGGCTTACTCTCTGTCTGTCTCTTGGTGGGCTTACCAGCAGGCATTTCTTTAGATCTCAGATGAACCAAAAGTTTGAGGTCATATCCTTTAATGATTTGATCACTGGTGCTAATGCTGTTTTCTCCTCACTGCTGAAATTCATGACTTTTGGTATCAAGTCAATAGCAGAGGCTAATGACCTGCTTTTTAGGTTATATTTAGGTGGGCGGAAGGCTGCTCTGGTTTGAAAATCACTGTTACCTTTCCAAATTTGGCCTGGTATTCCAAAGGAGTCTTTCTGTCCTTTTCTTCTTGGGCCTTCCTGCCACATGCACTTGGTTGAAACATGCATAAAGAGAAACAAGAGTTTTTTCCTTTCTTATTGCAAAACATTCCGCAGGTGAGAGGATGTCTGTGGCAAGCCTGGCCACTCTGCAGGGGACTTTTGGAATGATCCGGGTTTTGAAGAAGCTAAAACAGCTCATACTGCCCTAATTAAACAGTACTTGCTCTGAACTCATTACACTTTTCTGCCATGTTTGCAAAAAAAGTTCTTAAGGCTGCTCTGTGGAAAGCTCTAGCTTCAGTTTACACTGGATACCTGTAAGTTCCAGTGTTGATGTGACCCAGCTGGGGTTGGGAGGAATAGGCACAGAGATGGGGAGTGCTGTTCATGCATTCTTTTTGATCAGCAGTTTCCATGGTTTGGTTTGGGTGCAGGCATACATTGATGATGTGGGATGAGGAGTATGGATGCAGGTTGGAGCGGTGAAGACTCAGAGAAAAAATGTTTTATAAAATTTTAAATCTACAACTGCAAAAGGCCTATGAGATCATTCCAGCCTCTGGCCCCTTATATATATCATGAGCTATAGATTTTTACAGACTTATCCTTGAATTGAGTCAAACCACCCCTGTGTGTTTAACACATTTACTCCCATTTCGATTTGAAAATGAGGCTTGCTTGGCTTAAAATAATTAGAGGTCGTTTTTCTGGTGAGATACTCTTTACTAGTTCTTGATTAAAAAGGGAAGCCTTATTTTTTTGAATTGAAAGTTTTATGTATAAGGGATTGTAGCCACCAAAAGGTGTTTAGGTGGGAGTGGTTCTTGTGCAAAGTGGTATGTGGCAAAGGATGTTACCAGCACCACGTGGGGAAGGATGAGCAGAGAGGGGCTCTCAACCCCAGTCTGCCTACGTTTTCTTTCTGCACAAATATCAGAGCGATGGCCCAGAACAGCAGGAGGAGGAGGGTGCCTGTGGGGCTCAGTGCTGCAGAGGCTTTGTAACATTTCAACTCTTTGTTCTGTCTGAATAGAGCAAATAAGGCAGTCAGGCTAATTTGAAAAGATGCTCGATTAGGCATAGAGTGTTTAATATTCTCTCTCAGTCCCTCGCTGCTGTAGAACCTCCATTTTGCCTTCCCAGAGCTCCAAATGGAGCCTGCTGCTTTCCCTTTGCAGAAATCCTGGGCTAGGGGTGATATTTGGTGACAAGAGAGGCTGAAACAGTTAAGTTACACAAGCAGGTTCTCTGGTAGACCCTCCTGCAAAGTGCTTGTGCCCCCAGGATAGCCTGTGAGCTGCAGCAGGATGTGTCCATGGGTAGTGGGCAACCAGGGAGCCCACAAAGACTGTCAGCATCTGGCATCAGCCAAGCTAGAGGCAATGGTTTGTCAATTAATGCGTCAATTAATTGTGGTGAGGCCTTGGTGCATTACCCATTCCAGTTAAGTGGCCTTGCTGAATAAACAAGGATTATCACTCAGGGTTTTCAGCAATCTCTGCAGTTTTGCAGCTGGTGAATTGTTTGCTTAATTCGGTGCACGTTGGTGTTGGGGATTCAAAATGCCAGGTCAGTCACCTCCTCTGGTGGCCAGACAGCCCTGCTTCCAGCTGCAGTGGCTGTCAGTCTCCCTGCACTGTCTGCCTCCAGCATAGCCACAGCCCCTGGCACAGCTTCTGTCACTTCAGCCTTCTGTGCTTCTCTGTAAACAGCAGTAACATTGCTTTACAGGAGGGCTGTGCAGCATTTAATGTTTGCTTTGAGATCTGTAGAAGTACCTAGAAGCCTCCCTCTATCTAGTCATAAATGCTTACGGTAAGTGTGCTAGTGAATATGTAAGAGTCTGGTTTTGTAAGACCTGGAAAGCTTGCTGTTCTGCACAGCAAGCATCCTTCTTCAGCTGTTCTTTTTATTTCTTTTACAAAATCTTGTTGAAGTACATCATATTTCACATTTAAGTACATCATACTGAGTGGAGTAGAGGTAGAAGAGGAAAAACTGAATTTTGAAGTAGATTTATTTTTCCTGATAATTGAGAAATAAAATTTCTGACATGCTTAAGCTTGCACCTTTCAAATATGACAGTTGTTACCACTAGTGAAGCAAATAGTTTCCAATAATGGGAATATATATATGTTACTGCATGTGACCTAGTGGCCAAGTACATAGTGGAAGATGTTTTTACTGTCTCTTTTTATTGATAGGTCAGAATTTTGATCAGTTCTGGAAATTTCCCTGTAGTCTGTTTTATCCAGAGCATTTTACTGTGCTGTTGCATTTCTTGCAGCATTGCTGATTTTCCCTGTTGAAAATAATTCAATTATTGCTCCAAATTCTGCTCGTTTGTTGTGTTTAGTTTTTTTAATTAAACACAAATATATGTACTGCATCACCCATAATGGTCCCTGTGAATAGCACACATCAAAAGCTCTAAGGTGAATCTAGATGGTATCTTCCTTTAGCTATTCAGTGTATTGAAAAATGGAGCTGTCTGAAATGGTGCACATGCACCCACAAACAGGCTTGCACACCAAGGAGGACTTTTGGTCTTTATTTTAAATAGTGATACATGCAAACATTGGCAGTTCATTTATTTCCCCTTTGTAAGTAAAGCCTATCTAATCATTTTGTTCAAATTTAATAATTATGTGTAATGACTGAATTAGGACTATAATTTAAGGAAAAGACTCAATTCCTCGCAATGTTTGTCTTATCATTTAATTGAGAAGTAACTTCTTTCCTCCCTCTTACATAGGCTAAATGAGTCCTATGTACTATCTCAGCCTCTTTGAAGTTAAGTGTCCCGTAGACATTCCAGTTCTTAATATTTGTAAGGGACATGGGAGTGAGTTAGATGAGGTTAGGAGGTGCTGCACTTTTGTAGGAAGGCAGTCATGATGATAGCTGCATTTTCAGAGTGTAGGAGCATCTGGAGCTTTGCTTTTTGATGACCTTTGAAAATTGTATGGATTTCTGAGTTTGGGCACTCAGTCTTTAAAAATATTGGTACTATGCCTGTTTCTCTGTAATGTTACTTTATAATACCCTCTCTGTAAAATGCAAATACAGTAAGTGCTTAGGCCTAACTGGCAGGTGCTCTGATCTTCTTGATTAGAACTGCAAAGAATTTTTTTTTGGTATATTGCTTATTGAAGGGGCTGGGCTTTTACTCACCCCTTGTACTACATGTATTATGAAAAAGTATCAGAGAATCATCTACCTTTTTCTTCCAGCTAAGAAGATTATGAAATGCTAATTACAGAGGAGAGACCTGAAAAATGCTTTCTTACCTTCCTGCTGAGGCCTTCTCTGGATGCTGGCCTGGGCACCCAGACCCAGCTGGAGCCACCTTATGAGTGAACTTGTGCTCAGTCCTGGAGAGAGTTGTAGCTACTTCAATGGATGAGAATATTTTTTCTTTTAAGCAGATCATAAGTGCTTGAGTCTGAAAGGCACTGTCCTTCCAGAGGGAGATTTTTCTTCATTTTACTGCCCTTGTTCTTGTGTTGTGCTCGGATATCCTGCTGTCTTCATTACGTGCTCTGCATTCCCCTATACCACAGGTTCTGACAACTCTACCTCCTATTCAGCCTGGAGTCCTTCTTTGAACATCACCCCATGAGTTATCTCCGTTTGCTGCCACAGTACTTTGTCTCCACTGTTAACTTTCACACACTGTTCCCATCCTATAAAATCAGACCTTCCATCTGGCATATTATTCCAGGCAGTGAAGTCAGCAAAACCTGAAACAAAACAACAAAATGTGGCACTGCGTTCCCAGAGGGAAGTGATGACATGCATGTTCACACTGCTGCACAAGCTTTTTGGCCTTTCAGAAGAGGCTCCAAAGAAACATGTCATTTCTTAGCAGTTCTGGCTCTTGTTGTATGAAATTACCCAGGGACAGGCTTGAACATTCACCTCAGGGTTTCTCTGAAGTTTCTAAGTTTGGCTGGAGACCTTGTCCCCTGATGGCCAGTATGCTCATTCCTGGAAGTCATTTGGTCCTGTTTGTCCAGCTGCACCACTCGTAGCTCACCTCGTACATCTCAGTTTGACAGTGTTCATTAGACCCTTACAGACCTAAGAAAGATTTATTGGGAGGAAATGGGATTGGAAACCCTATAATGGCCCACAGTAGAGTTATTAGTTGTCTTCTAACTTCAGCTGCTTGGGGCACTGTAAAGACTTTGGTGACTTAGGGAGACAATGCATCAATCACTGTATTTTCTCCAGCAATGAGGCTAAGGACTGGCCTTCTGTGCCCATTTCTCCCATGAACCCCTGTTTTCTAGATAAAGCTGAGTCACAGAGTCATAGCTGATCACTTTTTTATATTTTTCAGTATTATTTAGGCAGGAAAAGCACACAGGGAGAGGTTAAATGGCTTGTCTGTCATCATGTGTCTTTAGACAAGCCAGGAATAAAAATCCCATTTTCTAGTACCCAGTCCTGGGCTTTAAAGGAAGGCCATGATTGTACAAACTGCTTGTCAGACATTCTTTGGGACAGTAGCATGCTATACTGAGCACATCGCACAACTCTCTTCTCTTAAAGAATCTCTGATTTTTTTTAACTGATCTCAACTGTTCACTAATTTCAGCAAGCTTTGGCTAACTGACAGACACTGCTGAGATTAAAATGCAGGTGATTAAAAAAGGTGATTGTGAGGTGGGAAAGATGGAGAGAGGCAGAAGGCAGGAGGAGGAGGAGAACCCTGTTTGGACACAGACTTTGCAAAGAAGTGTGAGGTATGGGGGAATGATACATAATGAACAATCAAATCTTCTTCCTATAGATAGGAGGATAATGGGAAGGGGGCTGTTGAGGGAGGAGGAAGCCAAACCTGCAAAGCTTGGCAGTCATGACAGCAGGAGCTGGTGTTTACTTAGCAGCTCCTTGTGGGTGGAGATGTAGGGAAGCATCTTGGGCAGTTGGTGTCCTTGTGTTGTTTTACCTGCTGCTGCTCCTGCCTCCTGGTGAAAGGTAGGTTGTACCTGGGTTTACTTTTAGGACCAGGCCAAATTGGATGTCACAGACACCATAACAATGACTATTAAAGAGGGTAGAAGAAAGCAAGAACTGGGCATATGTTTCATCCGTCTTTCTGTCCTTAAACAAATACTTCCCATCTCCGGTAAGGAGCTGAGGCATTCCCGAGTCTTAGTGTGATAATATGCTAATAGGCACAGCTCAGTGTGCAAAAGCAAACCCACAGGCTTAACCCAGGGCAAAAAAAGATATCCAACAATTAAAAAGTCCAGCCACTTGGAGTGGAAGAAGAGCCTGGATAGCAATGGGAATTCTGAAGTTGCTGGTTAAGGCCTGGCATCCTGGGCTGGGTCTGTTCTGCTTCACCTGCCACAGTGGCCACAATACAGTGTATTTGTTCTGACTGGCAGCACCATGTAATTGCATTTGTGCTCAGTGACTACCGGTGTTTCCAATGTGTTTTTCTGAAAGGTCATCTCATGCCAGAAGAGACTTAATGCCATGTCCATCTCAGATCTGTTGATTCTGTCTTGATGCTTAGCCTTTCAGTGCGAGAGACTAGAAAGCCAGTCCTACCCCTTCATCCCCTAAATAACAATGTGGTTCAACCTCACAGTGGTGCTAACTTATGAATACTAGCCGTGTTTGAGCTGCTGGCTGTGAGAGATGGACATTCCATATATTTGAATGGGAGGCTGGTTCACACAGAAGTGTGCCTGCTTTGATTCTTATACCATATAATTTAAAAAAAAATTAAAAACAACTAAATCAACCAACCAACCAAAAAAAGAAACCAAACCAGAAAACCCCAAAAACCTCACCAGTCCTGTCAATTGTTTCTTAGTGTTACCCTGGGGCTTCCCCTGGTCTGATGTTATGGGACTTCCATGCTCGTGTCATGCCTGGTAGTTCCCTAGTTTCCCTCCTTCCTCCATTGCACTGTTTCTATTCTATTCAGCAATTCACTGAATACACTAAAAGTTAATTTGTTGGGGTGTGCTTTGTCTAGACCTAAAATGGCTCTGCACAGTTGGGAGAGTCTCCAACATCCCGTAAAGGCAATGAAAAAGCTGACATTAGACACACTGAAAGAAGTCTCTGTAAAGATGATTAGGGAGTAGAGTAGAGAGATGTGGGAACAGGGACAGTTCATGGGTAATGGAAGCTAATCTAATCCCCTGTTGGTTTAGGCTGTCTTCATATATAGGGATGGTCACTTCTTCAATGAGATGCAAGTTCGGAGGCGAGAGAAAACTGCAGGAAGTACTCTGGAGAGATAATTTTAATTGTCCAGGCTATTTCTAGAGCCAGAGCAGTCTAAAACGGAGTTGCTGGGGAGGATTTCAGTTAGTAAGAGGGGAAAAAAAACCCCCATAACTGTGATTAATTCTCTCTTTTTTACCTCCTTTTGCCTTCCTTTTCTGCCAACATCCATTAGCACTTCCAAAAAAAAAAGGGAAGAATTGCTGGAAGCTACTGAGAAATAAGGTGAACAAGTTTACCCTGCACAGTGCATGTTTGCATGTTTGCCCCTCACAATCTTCCCCTAATTCCCTACAAAATTAGCAGAGAGATGGAGTTCAACAAGACCAAGTGCAAGGTCCTGCATGTGGGTCAGGAACTCAGGCACAAATACAGGCTGGCTAAAAAATGGATTGAGAGCAGCCCTGACGAAAACAAATTCTGAGGTGTTGGTTGACAAGAATCTCAATATGACGCAGCCAAGTGCACTTGCACCCCAGAAAGCCAATTGTATCCTGGGCTGCATTAAAAGAAGCCTGACCAGCAGGGTGAGTGAGGTGATTCTGCCCCTCCCCTCTGGTGAAACTCCGCCTGCAGAACTGCATCCAGCTCTGGGGTCCCCAGCAGGGACATGGACCTGTTGGAGCAAGTCCAGAGGAGAACCACCAAGATGATCAGAGGGACAGAGCACCTCTCCTATGAGGAAACCCTGAGAGAGTTGGGATTGTTCACCCGGACACTAGAAGGGTCTAGGAAGAGCTTATTGTGACCTGAAGGGAGCCTACCAGAGAGCTGGAGAGGGGCTTTTTACAAGGGTGTGTAGTGATGGGATGAGGGGGAATGGCTGTACACTGAAAGATGATGGGTTTAGAATCGGAAGAAATTCTTTACTGTGAGGGTAGTGAGACACTGAAACAGATTGCCCAAAGAAGCTGTGGATGCCCCAACCCTGGAGGTGTTCAAGACCAGGAAGGATGGGGCTCTGAGCAATCTGGTCTAGTCAAAGGTGTCCCTGCCCATGGCAGGGGGTTGGAACTAGATGATCTTTGAGGTCCCTTTTGGCCCAAACCACTCTATGATTAAAACTAGGAGGTATTTCTCTCACCAAGCCCACTGAAGTGTCAGCCTGAAACAGCTGCTCAGATCACCCCAATGTGAAGTGATCTTATAAGATCCAGAATGAAGTAGGGGCTGCAAAAAGTCAGTTGGATTTCAAATTGGTATCTAAAATGTGTATATTTTTTTCATGATTCTGTGAAAGGACCTGTCTTTGGACAAATTCAAAACCATTCTTAAAATAACAGAAATTTTAGTGAACTGGCAAGGGGGCTTTTTATTTATATAAAATAGAAAAAAAATGAAAGGGATGACTAAGGAGATTGAAGGGAATAAGGTGTGTTTTTGCTTATGTCTGTGTTTATAGGATGCCCAAGTATACCTACTGGTATGCTGAGGACCTGAACTTGTGCCTCAATTAAAGTCGCAGCAGCAATTACAGTGATATCTCACTGTTGGACTAAAGGCTTTTCAAATTCAAATGGGATGAGTTCACTTGGAGAAGTGCACTTGGAGAAGTGAAGAGCTTGGAATAGTAACTTCACATGGGGGAAAGCACAGACAAGCTGTCATGCTCAGGCATATGCTCAAATGCTTTTCTCCAACTCTCTCACCATTTCTTGGGCTCCTGCATAACCTATTACTGTACCTTGTCTCTGCTGTATGCCTGCTCTGGAGTCGATTTAGGATTCTGCCAATCTGCTAATGTATCTGAACCCCAGCCTCATCCCTTCCTTGTTTTCCAGTTGTGTAACTACACTTGGATCTCAGATTTCTCACACAGTTCCTAGTACTTCTGCTTCTCTAGGTGACCTAGCCCAGGCAAACAACTTGAGAAGTATTTTCTGTCCTGACTTGACTGATGTCACTGCACTTATTTTGTTTCTGTCCTGTGTCAGATTTCCTGTGTAATCTGTGCAATTTCTGCATTTGGCTCTTGAGCTGAATGTCTCTGGAGAGAGATTCTCCAGTCTTGCAGTGTGTTCCATGCAGTGTCAGTCTACGGTGGCAGAAATTGGTACTGAAGGAGTGCTAGTGTTGGCAAGGTATCTAGCAGGCATCTCAAATATCATAATATTATACAGTGACATGGGGAGCACCCTGGCCTCAGCCTCGTTTCCTGGTTTTCAGGTGTGCTGGCAATACACCCAAATGCTGTGAATCACAGAGCACGGACTGATTTTTTTCATTTATTTGTTTGGTTGTAATTTTCGTTTCAGGAATACTTCAGTCTGTAGCATGAAGGAGGGCAGGAGAAGAGCAGGGATTCTGGTAGGGCTGGGCTTCATACAGATAAGGTGGCCACCTGCTTTGAATGGCAGCTTCTAATGGAAACTTGTAACCCATGTCAGTAAGGTGTAAGAAAACAAAATGTTGTGCACTTTTTTGCTGTTACAAGTTCTTAAATGACCAGGTAAATGCTTATGAAAAGAATGGCACACATTGGATATCTGACATTGCAATCTGGTCTACATGTAGTTGTTTTGCATGCGTTCTTGGGATACAGTTAAAGCATTCTCAAGAAAAGCCACCCTTGATTTGGGACACTATTGAATATGAGGCAGGGGTGCATCATAGGAGATATTTCTCATATAAGCAATATTTCTATCATGTTTCTTTTAAATGCTGTGATAAGAGTTGATGAGCCTTCTGAGCATTTCTCTTCTGTGTTCTGTTGTGTATCAAGCTTTCCACCTGGAAACACTAGTCAAGGGTCCACAGAGTTCACTAATTCTATGCATTTGTTTTATTGATAGAATTGCTGTGTGTGCTACAACTGGAAAGGAATGACACCCTGCATGCAAGTCTGAGTCGAAAGCAGAGGGAGAATAGAACTATTGTTTGTTTGCTTATCAGGAGTGACTAGAATAGCTCCAGGAAAACAGGTCTGCAGTGTCTCTTTGGCTACACCATGGACCTTTCCACATGGTGTGTTGTTCAATAAAGAGGAATGTCCTTCTTTGGCACATCCTGTTTCAGAGAAGCAAGGAGATACCAACTGATGCTGTGTGAAAGCAAGTGTTGATTGATAACCTGAAATGAAAAATCTTAATTTTAAATTTAAAAATATCTTCTCTTGGGCTAGGATTTCCCATTTTGCTCAAGACCAGTGATCAGTCTATTGGCATTAATAGTAATGGCTCAGAAACTTCACAGCATATTTTCTAACATCTATTTCAAACCCAGCTTTTTAACCAGGGCTGTTCCTTCAACAACACTGGGATGTTTCACTGAGCTACACAAGGTGCTTGGTTCTGATATGCATCCTAATCTTGGCCTTGCTATCCTGGCATTAGAAAAAATATGTAGTTGAAAATGCTAATTGGTGCTCTTTTAATGAACTGTAACTTTCTAATTAAATCCTTGCTTGAAGTGTTGTTGATGTAAACTGCATTTATGGAATCTGCTGGATTTATGTCCCTTGCTGCTTGTCCACAACACCAGATCAGATGATCCAAAGGCACCAGTGCTCCATCTGACAAAGGCAGCAAAAGCTTGAGCAGCCAAACATGTCATAATATCCCTTGCGTGCCAAGGATTTTTTTTCTCAGATCTGTATTCTGGCACTACCCCTAGATTCCATTCCAGCTGAGGAGGAGTTTACCAGCTCTTCTACTCGGAGGCCAGTAGGCACAGGTGCACATGCTGCCATGCAGGGTTAGGCAGGAGGAAAGCCTGGTTTCCAGCATCTTGTGTGCTGAAATTTGAAATGTTGATGTGTCAGGGAAGAAACAAGATTTTGCACAGAAGGAATGGGAAGAGGGAAGACATGCTGCTTCGTGCAGGGCTGCGTGATTTTCAGGAGGGAATAACTACATGAAATTGTAGAAACCTTTATATTTTTGTGGGGGTGGTAATACTGGTGACATCAGGGAAGGGGTTAATTGCTTGCTGTGTCTGTCAGCAGGGGAGGGGCAAGGGGTGAGTAGGAGAAAACTTCAGTTCTGTGAAAGTGGCTTTCTGCTTTGAGGCAGCAACAGTGATATTTCATGTCTTCTTTGGTGTCTCCTGCTTTTAAATGTCAGTCTCTGCAGCCGGCCTTATCTCCTGTAGCACATTTCAATTAGGTATTCCAAATCGTGCTCTGTTCTTCCAGGACAAATATGCCGGAGGTGATATTTACTGTTGCAGCAGCATTTTAAATGCTTTCTGCCTTTTTTTTGTTATATATTTTTTTTAAACCACATGAATTGCAGTTGCTTCCTTATAATAAGAATTGCATTATTAATAATAATTTAATAGTAACAGTAGAGAAAAGAATTCTATGGCCAGCACTGACAGCTAAGTGATTTTAATGAAGAGGTTTTATTTTCCAGTGCTTTAGTTCAGCTTTAAAAGCTATTAATGATGCAGTGATCATGCATTGGTGAAGTTTGCAGTCCTGAGGGGTATGGGTCAGGTAAGGAATAAAGTTATGCCCCTGAACTTTAGGAAGGCAAGCTTCTAGCTCTTCAGGGAGATGGTCAGTGGCATCCCTTCAGAGACTGCCCTCAGGGGAGGGAGCGGAACAGAACTGGTAGATCTTTAAGAAACTCTTCCATGGAGTGCAGGAGCTAGCAGCTCCCAGGAGGACAAAATCAGGCAAGAAAGGCAAGAGACCCCCATGGCTGAGTAGGGAACTGCTGGTCAAACTGCTGGTCAAAGGGAAAGAAGCAAATTCACAGACAGTGGAGACAAGGGCAGGTAACCTGGGAAAAGATGAAGTTCAGTTGCATAGGGAGAGGGTAAGGAAGGCCAAGACGAAGCTGGAACTGAACCTGGCAAGGTTCAGTATTCAAAGAATAGCAAGAAGGGCTTAAATGCATAAGTTAACCAGAATTGATGGGTGGACTGTTCGGTGGCTAACAACACGTTTGAACGAAACAATTGCATCCAGAAGGTAGTGGTCAATCATTCAGAGTCCTGATGGACATCAGTGATGAGTGGTGTCTCTCAGGGATCTGTATTGGGACCAGTCTTACTTAATGTTTGTTAATGATACAGGCGAAGAGATGTACCCTCATCGGGTTTGCAGATAACACCGAGCTGACTGGTGTGATTGCCACACCCTAAAGGACAGGATGTCATCCAGAGGAACCTGGATAAGCTTGAGAAATGGGCCCAATACAGATCCCATGAGAATCTCATGAGATTTAACAAGACCAGTGCAAGGTGCTGTACCTGGGTTGGGGCAAGCCCTGGTATCAACACAGGCTGGGGATGAACAGATTGAGAGCAGCCCTGCTGAGAAGGACTTGGGGGTGCTGGTGGATGAGAGGCTGGACATGAGCCAGCCATGTGCACTCACAGCCCAGAGAGCCAATTGTATCCTGGGCTGCATCCAAAGCAGTGTGGGCAGGAGGATGAGGGAGGTGATTCTGCTCCTCCCCTCTGGTGAAGCTCCACCTGGAGAACTACATCCAGCTCTGGGATCCCCAGCACCAGAGGGACATGGATCTGTTGATGACAGTCCAGAGGAGGGCCACCAAGATCATCAGAGGGATTAAGCACCTCTCCTATAAGGAAAGGCTGAAAGAGTTGGGATTGTTCACCCTGGAGAAGAGAAGGCTTCTGCAATGACCTTATTGTGGCCTTCGAGTACCTGAAGGGAACCTACAAGAAAGATGGAGAGGGACTTTTTGCAAGGACAGGTAATGACAGGACAAGGGGGAATGGCTTCAAGCTGAGAGAGAGTAGATTGAGGTTGGATATTAGAAAGAAAGGGTGGGGGTGGTGAGGCACTGGAACAAGTTGCCCAGAGAAGTTGGGGATGCCCCAGCCCTGGGGATGTTCAAGGCCAGGAAGGAGGGGGATCTGAGCAACCTGGTCTAGTCAAAGGTGTCCTTGCCAATGTCAGGGTATTGGAACTAGATGATATGTAAGATCCCTTCCAACCCAAGCCATTTTGTAATCGTGGTTATCTGATCTCTTCACTCAAGCACTCCATTACACTGCCATGAAAAACACAAGGTAAATGTCAATAAATGTTTCCAGTTTTATACAGAGGGTACTCTGTAATGGGTTTAAACAGAAATGGGGGTACTGAATTTTTGGGCACTTAGGAGCCACCGTGTGAAGGTGCAGGAAGGTGATGGTGAGTTTGGGCAGTTAACTACCAAGAAAAAGATATGCAAAACCAAGATGCTCTCCCAGGTATTGTCATCCTAGGTTTTTTCTTTTTTTATTTTCTGGCTGGCATTGTCAGTTGCTTTCATAGATTATCTATTGTAATGCTGCAGACAACCAGGTAGGAAGCAAGATTGTCATTCCATTAAATTTGTTTGAAATATCAAAAATGTTCCTATTTAGCGTTGTTGCAAAGGAGAAGTGAGAGACAAGTGGACATGCTTACCTGAGGTAGTGAAGAGACAGACATGAGCTGTACACCTCAGAAAAGCAAATTACATTGTAATCAATCTCATACAGAGCATGGAAATCTTGCATGGTTTAGGGGATGGATTTGGCTTCAATCCTTATTGTAGTGAATGAGCATCCTAAGTTTTTGACTTCAAATTTTATGGTGAGATTTGATGTTGCATTTAACAGGATCCGAAGTTTAATTAGTTTATGTCAGCCTTGTAACTGCTGGATCCTCTGCAGACGAGGGAGGTGGAGATTTATGGTCAAAACTACAAGGAGTAACTTTTGGCAGCAGTCTATATGAAACACTATCTTAATTTTTCTGTCTGCTTAAGAAGCTATTAAATAACTAATTTTGCTGGGGCAAGTCTGTGAGAGTTCCATCCTAGAGCACAGCTACGGAGCATTAATAATAGCATTATAGTTGCAATACTTGCCAAGAAGTTTTTTCTAATAGAAGAACTTGGCCTACAAGATGCATCCTGAGTACCCATGCTGTGCATCTGCTAAATTCAAGTTCTTGTTTCAAAGCATAAAGATCCTAGAGCTTCCTCACAGAAAATTGTAGAACCTGCCAAGTGTGTTTTTATAGCTTGGCAAACTGAGAAATGACTGAGAGTAGCTTCTTACAGTGAGGGATGGGGCAGCCATAGTCCTGGAGAGCTGATAATTTTTTTGCCTTCCTGAGCTGCTGTTTGGGCTTGTAGAGGAAACTGGTGAGCTCTCGATTTTGCAGCATGCTAAAACCAAGCTACAGCAGGTGAACAGAAACTGATGTATGGTAATAGCAGCTCAGTGTGTTGGAGCTGAGAGTTTGGCAACTCTCAGACTTTCTAGTAAGGTCCAAATTAGGCAAGGAGGAGAGGGAGAAAACAGGGGTAGAGCTATGTGGTCTGTGGTGGTACTCTCTCTAAACACGATAGATGCACATTTGTGCCACTTACATTGTCTTTTCACCATCCTGGTCAAATAATGTGGATAACATCTTCAATGCCATATTAAATGCATATTTTTAAGCAGGTGTCAATAATATAGTTTTCCCAAAGACTGTTCCATAATTTTCTAAGATATATTAAACAGCTGTTTAAATTAAATGCAAATCCTGCATTGGTGACTCACATAGTTGTTTCAAAAAATCACAGACTGGGTAAGGTTGGAATGGACAGCAGTGGAGTCATCTGGTCCAACCTCTCTGCTCAAGCAGGGTCATCCTAGAGCACATGGCACATTGTGTCCAGATTGTGTCCAGAGACTTCTTGAGGATCTCCAGTGACAGAGATTCCATATCTGCTCTGGGCAACCTGTTTCAGTGCATGGTCACCCACACAGTAAGGAAACTCTTCCTCATGTTTGGGTGGAATTTTCCGTGCGTCAGTTTCTGCCTGTTGCCTCTTGTTCTATTGCTTGGCACCACCAAGAAAAGCCTGGATCCTTCCTCTTGTCATCCTCCCTTCAGATACTTGTGTACATTGATGGGTACCCCTCTCAGTTGTCTCTTCTCGAGGCCAAAGAGGTCCCATTCCCTCAGCCTTTCCTTGTAAGAGAGATGCTCCAGTCCCTTAATCATCTTTGTAGCCCTCCACTGGGCCCGCTCCAGGAGCTCCAAGTCTTTCTTGTACTGAGGAGCCCAGAACTGGACACAGCACTCCAGATGTGGCCTCACCAGGGCTGAATAGAAGGGGAAGAGCACCTCTTGTGACTTGCTGGCAATGCTCTGGATTAACCTGTTCGGCTTCTCTAGGTCTTGTGTTCTGTCCTCTTCAGGTTAAATTGCATTTATTTCTTGGTCAGATCCACTGAAGCCTTGAAGAAATAGTTTTTCTTCATACTTGAAAAAGAGAGAGATTTGAGAACAACTGCACGTGCAAGGACTGCATGATCTAAATTCTGGTACTGCTGCTCTGAGATTAATCTTTATGCTTTAGGTTTTTTCCTTTGTAAAATGGAAGTTAATGGTGCTCCTTTCTTTTGTAAAATGCCATGAGGCCTTTGGATGCAGAATAGTGCAGACAGTTTTGTTTCCATGGACACGTCTATTTCTTGCAGGAAGCATATAAGCTTTTTGCAAAAAGCACGTAAACTGGCTGTGCAGGGTATCTTAGCTATTGCTCTCACTGTTAATTCAGGTCTGCTTCACAGTCTAGCAGCCCCTGCATTTTCCAGCTATTTGTAGGTTGGGTTTTCAAACAAGCTTTGGTGATAAAACCTGCTTTTTTTTCAGTCTCTTTGTTCACATGTCAGTCCTAGTTTGTAAAACACTGAGTTCAGAAGGAAGAAAAAGGTAATTACACTTCGTATCTGCCATTTCTCCTGACATGGAGCTGTACTTGCTAAACTCCACTGAAGGTGGATCACTTTATTACATAGTGTCTCAAATTTATATATGAATTTCTCTTCTGGTTTCCAGATGGAAACCTTTTGTACTCAGAAGGTACTGTTTGTAGTCTTTCTCTTGTCTTTCTGAAGACACTGGTCATGCCCAATCTATGATGCTGAGTAGATTCTTGGCATAGTAAATACTTCGGCATATTTCCAATGAAACGCCAGCATGCTGTGCAGTGTGACTGTTGAACTCTTTAGCCTTAACCTGCATCTTCTGCAGCATTACAAGAGCAAATGCCACAGCATTAATTAGCAAACCCAAATCCCAACCACTTGCTGTGAAGAAAAATAAAGCTGTCTCTGTCAGGGCTTTGGTAGACATAGAGAATGGCTCAGGTGCTGCCCCTGGCCTCTGGGATTACGATAGGGAAACTACTTTCCCTTTCCAGGCTTCAAAAAGAATACTTCCTGTCTCTAAGTGAGATGATTAATCAGAGTTTTTGATTATGTGTTTAAAAAGTTTGAGATTGGATAAAATGTGAAATATGTTTGTGCTTCAATTTGTGAAGTCCTCCACAGCTTTTTGTAAAAGCAGAAATGGAATGTCCAGTGCCCTGCACCAACCTAAATTTTCAGTAGAGCTTTTCTAACTTTTTAAGTTGCCATTGTTTCAAGAGAACTTGGATTTCTCTCCCCTCTGTCCTCCACTGTTGAGCAACTGACCCACAGGACCTTGAGTAGCATTTCTGCAACAGCGGGCAAGGTTTCAGCTAAGGGGACATAGCAGAAAGTGTGTGACTAAGTTATAAAGTAGAAAATAGAAGCACAAGGGAGGCATTCTATGTTACAACAAGCATTTCCAGTGGTTAGCTTGGTTTTGGACAAATCTCTGAGGGTTGGGTCCATTACTGAATAGTTAAAATGTCTTCAGTTAGATTACTATGAAGGAAACAGCATTATCTAACTCCTCTTGGAGGATTTTATTATTTTTCTTGCTGATTTTCACAGGTTTGTTCATCCTAATACAAGAATTAGGACACTTAGCTCTTGTCCACAGAACTTGAAAGGTCTGAAGTCAGACTCCTCTTCAGTGAAGTTCAAGTCCTTTAATTCCTGTTGCATATCTCTACAAACATGGAAATAACATTACTGTGAGTAAGCAGGAAACTTAATTTTGTATTCAGTAGAAAACCATGGACTTAGGACTACCTACCTCAGTGGATTGGGCTTTAAATTGAGGTTCTGTATAATGGCCAAAATAGCAGTATATTATATTTCTAAGAGGTGCAGAATTTACTGACTGCCGTCAGAGATATATGCGATTATGCTCCTGAAAGAGACTGGTAGCCTGGCTTCAGCAGCATGGAAGATCCATGCCCTTTCCTGTGTATTTTGAAAGGAGAAGTTACAGTGTCTGGTGTGAGGCATTGCAAGATTGTTTGAGAGAGATGCAAGGACTGTCTGTGCATAGGGGAGTGGAAGGAACATGACTGTGAAGAGCAGGGGACAGCAAGCACCGTGGAGTTACAGACATGCGCCAAGCAGAGCTATTAGGATTACCTGTTATAAATTTTTTTGCCTCTGTTCTTTGTCTTTGTTCAACTCATTCCTAATGTCTTGTGAAGTAGTGCTCCTAGAACCTTCTGAAGGAAACTGCTCATTGTTTTCACCGTCAGCTTTTCCCCCTGTTCGAGTGCAAACCCACAAATGAACCAAAGACTGGGACAGAACCCAGATATGGTGCTGAATGATCCATCAGCCTCTTTCAGCATGTCAAAAGCTCACACCTAACAGCTGTTATGGGGCAAAGCAGTAGTAGCATCATAAACAGGAAGATTTTCAGGAACCTGAGCAAGTGATATTTGAGATTTCAGAGAAACTTAGTTGACAATGGAAAAAAGGTTCACTGGTGACCCAAGATTTTTTTTTTTTTTTGGTTGAAAAAGCTGCAAAACAAAATTTTCATAGAAAATGTGAATTTATTCCTTCAAAAGTACATACATTTTGGCTAATAATGTAGGTTCTGCAGTACAGAGATGGTATGATAGTGCCTCTGGAGCAGCAGCTATTCAGTGGCTTCCTATCTTGGTGCTGTCTGACTGGCAGCCAGACTTCATCCATCTCTCTGATGGCCCATGGCCAGTGATTCCAAGTCTCGCTGCCAGGAGGACACACTGTGATGTATCATGAAATACACACTTCAGAAGTCCGTTGTTAAGACTGGATTTTAAGGGTCTGATTTCCAGTGATTTTCTCTGGTAACAATTGATAATATAAATATGTCAGTATAATAATTTTTGCCAAAAAGTCATTTTCTGAAGCTTAAAAATTGTATTTTCTGTATATGCACCATTAGAGTATTCTAAATCCACATAACTTCAGCTACTCTTATGTATTCTCAAACTCCATCTACTATCTCTGCAAGATAATTGACCATTGAGTGAATGTGATACTATGAAAATTACTTTTCAGGAATGCTTAGGGATATTAATCTGAAGAGATGTGGTTATATAGGACTTGCTGAGTGTGGTCCATAGTGCTGTCTGACGCTATTTTATTTGGGCATAGATTGCTGGTGGGCCAAGCTCATAGAGATTTCATCCACCCAGGGAGACAGGAGTGGATGGTTTCTGCAAATTATGAAGGGGATACAAAGAAAACCTAAAAAAACAAGCCAAAAACCCACAAGCTACCACCGCCACCAAAATGAACAAAAAACCCCAACAACAAAATAATTAACACAAAACCAAACCAACCAACAAACAACCCCCCCATAAATCCCCCAAAACAAACAGAAAAACCTAACAACCCAAAACTCTGAAACCAACCCAACCTCAACCCCCATCCCCCAAACTCTCTCCCCCAAAAGTCCCTAACCAAACCTAAAATTCACTCACCTTTGACTAGATAGGACACCGATGAATCAGTGCCTTTGAATGGAGTTTCTCTTCCTCTGTGCCGATCTCTGCTGGGTGGTGGATCAACCTAATTTTTCTACACATGCATAAATGTTTTTAAGGGGAGGTAGAGTGATTAGTCACAGATCTAGGAAAAGAGTTATATCATCCTCTCTGCTCACCAGGTCCTGCCTGCATTGGTGAGAGCAGCCCTCCCTGATCAATGTAACTGGATAATAGAATCTGGAGATTCTGGCCCATAATTCCTATGAGATTATGGGTTTTTTTAGGGATAAATTAGTCAGTTGGGAAATTACTAGGTAACTTTTGTTCACATTTTCCTTCTAAGTAAGTATTGATGTTGTAGAAAAAGCTGTAAAGATGAAGGCAAGGCTCTTGTAGAGAAAGGGAGCGGGATCTGGAGCAGGGCATGGTGGAGCTGAGCTCAAGTGTAGAAAAGGTTATTGGTAGTTCAGACCCTCCCAGTGCAGCAAAAAAAGCCAAATATATTAACTTCTGTGCTACTTGTCGTTATCTGCCTGTGTTCTCACTTTGCATAGTAATTAACTAGGAGAGCCTTCTCTGTGAGCCTGGAAGTAACAGTGAGCCAAAACAGGTGCACTGCTGTGACCTGACATTCTCATTTGTCATATGGAGGAATACAGAATAAATGCCAGTAGAAAAGGTAATGTTCATGAAGGAAAAATGTCGGTTTCCAATTTGGTGTGAAGACCATCAGATGTGACACTTCTCAGACTGCTATCAAAATTAGTATATTAGCAATGCTGCTACAATTGGCATGTAAAAGAGCAGCTGAAGATCGTTATTCTTACTTCAGTCACCTTTGACAGACAACTCCGCTGGCAGTTGTCTTTTCTAACTTAGTACTTCTGTGCATGTTTTAGAGGGATAATGTGTATTTTCTAGAAATGTGTAAACACAATTTAGTAAGTACATGCTGTGACTGCAGCAGTTTCTGTTATCTGCCTAAGTGCCTGGCTTTATTTTATGTGCTGTGGGGCCTCTGGGCTTCAGTGTTACTCTGTGGTAGTGAGTTCCTCAGGTGTGGAATATCTTGTGCCTCATGTAAAAACTTCCCAGTTTTCTTGTTCCTGCTGTGAAGGTGTGACAAGGGCTATATGATGCTTCATTGTTTCCTGTGCTTCTACGTTATCCTTTATTTTGGATAAATCAAGGATTTTCTGCATAGAAGTCATCTCTCCTGTCTCATAATTTTAGTCTCCACTCCCACCCCTCCCCACCACCCTGTGCTCCAAAGAATCCTTTCTGTTTTTGCTGATGCCTTCTTAAATTGAGTGACTATATACAAACATACTCTGAAGAAAACTGTTCTATTAATTAATGGGATTATGGTAGGGATGTGTGTGTGTGTGTGTGTGTATACTGCAGTGGCTGTACACAGGACCTTTGTCCTGCATGAAAGATTTTTAACACTTCTTCAGGGTGAAAGCCTTCATGTTCTCTTGTACTGACAATGTGAATGGACTAGATTGATATTAATTTATTCAAAAGGTGCATAAAAGATGAAGTATCCCAAAGATCTAGATGTTTTATTATCAGAAGACCTGAGTACCCAGAAAGACTCTTGTTTGTGAGAGGAAAAACAAGAAGAGGTTGCTGGGTCCCAAGTGGCACATATTAGAAAACCTGTCAGACTTTTCTTTACAGACCTTGTGGTAGACAAAGTAGCACTGGCATGGAGGTTATGACTGCAGAGCATGGGCAGAACTGTGTGTAAGGAGCCTTCACCTGGCCTTATTACGTGAGATGGATCAGAAATACTACAAATGAGTGACACAAGGAGAGGGGGCTCTTTTGTTTCCTCTTTTTTTGTCTGAAGCACTTGCTACCTGAGTGGTCACTGACGTACTGCTTCCATGATGGAGAGGCAGCCACACAGCTGGGTGAAGACCAAGCACCTGTTGCATCGGAGAGGATGTTGCACGTGTGCAGCAGAAATGGGTGCGTCTCAGATTGCTCGCATGCACGTGTGCACACGCACACTGAGATGCTACTTAGTTTGCAATCAAGCAGTACAGATTTGGGGTATAATGCAATCCTGAGTTGTGTATTCCTTCCTAGAAAATGTCCATAGTATTTCTGTCCTGCCTTTAGAGCCAAGCTCAGCATGTGTGTTAAAACCCATTTATTTTTGTGCTGTATTGGGCTTTGACTCCTTGCAGTCCAGTGCTCGGGGCTATGCATGTGTAGGGGATTAACAGGCAACATGATTGATTTGTACACAGAAGCTATAGGAGTACATACACCCCCACAAACACAATGACTCAATGTATAATTTAATATAGCTTCAGAATTTGATAACCCATTTAAATAATATGTGTTTTATCTGCTAAATCACATTACACTATCCCAGCAGATGCAGTATGAGACTGGCATACATAATTTGTTGCAGGCTTGATACGTATTGCATGTAATCATATTAATTATTTATAACTTGCCTCCACCTACAGATGTATGTGCAATGAATTTCCATTGCAGTGAAAGATACTTAATACAGGAAACATGATATTATTATTTAATCCTTCCTCTGAATAACCAAGCTGTGTGTAAGGGCAGTCATTAAGACACATTCTGGGACAGGGAGATTTGCCTTCTTCTGGCTAATTTCAGCCTAAAAGTTTGGACAAATATCTCAGTATCCTTTTGCTTCATGTGTGAATACTTTTACTGACTTTCAATAGCCCATAGGTGGTGTAAATTGTATGAAACTAGATTAATAAATATTTTAAAGTATGTGCAATATTCCAGTTGGAAGGTGCTGTTGAAAGGCAGGCACCTTCAGAGAAAAAAATGAGATCACTTTCAGCCCTATAATCTGTCATGTGAGACTAGGCAGCTTATTCCTTTTCTACTCCTCTAAAGGTGTCTTCTTTTTAAATAAAAATTCGAATGTTTTAAGTGTTATTTTAGGTCTAGATGAATATTTGAAACTATGTATCTTTCTCTGGCAATCAGAATGTCAGGAGAAGTCAACTTGTGTATATAGTGGAAAGTATCGGAAAGCACATTGAAATGATTAATACCTGCATTTTACTGGTAATATTTACTGGCCTTTATTTAAGGAGGAGGGGCAGGGTGCAATTTAGGTGGTAAAATAGGCAGTATCTTACAATACACTGCATAAAGATGATGCCAGCAGGAGGTTTTTGTATTAGTGGTGAATTCAGCCATCAGGCAATTTCTTCTTTTTGTTAGAAAAATGTAATTCTAGTGGGTTTTGGATGAATGTCTCAATCTGACTTGCAGTTTTAATTGCATTAGTATGCCACATGCATCAGGTACAGGCTTCTGGCAAACTGTGCAAACTTAGGCAGTACAGATTTCTGAGTTCTGAACAGATATATAGGCTGGGTTAAAAGTTCTGATGAAAACTTTTAGTGGTTGTAATTAAAAGAAAATCTCAGAGAGCGTAACAGATTTGGAAATGGGCAGTACAGATGGATGTTTGCTGCCTGTGGCAGCTGGAAAGGAGAAGCACCACAATAGCCCTTTGTGGAGGGAGAAGATTCAGAAAATTACGTTCTACCTGAGATGAAGATGGTTTAGGATAAGCACTGTTTACCATCCTTTCAACTCCCCTTCTTTCATTGTTTCTGGAGTATTGCCTTCTTGATAATGTTATCACAGCTTTTCAAAATGAATCTCCCAACTCAGCAGCAGCTATGTGTGCTGAAATGTGGGAAACGGTGCCTGTCAGTCACTCGGTAATGGCAAGCAGAAATTGCACATAGATGTTTTTTGCAGTGTTTGACTTGTTATCAGCTACTTAATACATCTTGCTGCAAATGTCTAGAGAGAATAACATAATTTAGGGAAGGAGGGAAAGTATCTTCTACCCTTCAACAAAAAAAAAATTATCCACAACCTGTACAGAACTTCTGCCACGCTTTGCCTCATGCAGAAAAGCCCAACATAACAGCTTCTTCTTTCTCTTTTCATTTCTTTAATAACATCAGTAATTGGTGCTGTAAAACTGCAAAGTCTTAGCTGATGCTTGTATTTTTGTTGTTTCTGATGGACTAGAGCTGCAAATAGTCACAAGTCCGTAATACCTGTGCTACTAATTATTAGGGACATCTCCTTTTTTATTAGCAGTGTCAGAGAATTGTCCTTTTCAAGACTTTTCAGGGCTATTTCCTAACATCTCCCAAATGCTCTAAGTGTCTACTGTTGGTGAAATACACACAAATTTAAAATATGAACTCTTTAGCAGCTGTAATTTTGTTAATATACACTTGTCTCAGAATACTCAGAAAATACTGGGAATCAACTTTGGCAAGGGAGGATAAGAACTGATTATCCCTGAAATAGATTCTTGAACCAAAAGAGTCCAGAGAAATCAGATGCACAGATTCTGAGATTTGGATTTATTTGGGATTATTTTGTTTCTATAATATGCATCATGTTAAGATATGACTGTACTTTGCAGTCCAAATATCCGGTTATTAATTTTTCTGGATTTTATAAATGTTTTTTCTGTTCTTACCACTTTTGTTTTTCTAACTTCTCTTGGACATCAGCTTCTTAAGCATGTATTAGTATTTAGGTAGCTATGTATAATAGAGGTGCACGTCCATAGTGGTCACTGATCTATGTGAAGCTCTGATACCTGTATTCATGGCTTTTGGGCAGCAATTCAATATTTTTATAGAAATTACTTGACATTCTTTGCCTTGTTACACTTGCTTTGTTATCCCTTTAACTTCTGGCCAAATGTTTCCAAGGTATCTGTTGATGGAAATCTCTTATTTCCATCAATTAAGGGAAGAACAGAAGATACTTATGAAGCAGATGTACTCAAACCCACATATTTGTTAATTTGACTGTGTTTTTCATGGCACTTTTCCAGCTCTGCTTTTTGGATGACAGTCATTCTTTGTGCCAGCACTGCTGAACTCGGATATTAGGGTACTTTCTCTGTTATGACATGGAGCAGCAGTTGGCGCAACTTCATTTCAAGACACATGTCCTTTCCAGGAATACTCTGGCTGCCAACATGTGTGTTTGCTAAACACTTGGCACACAGGGAATGTTGTAATGTACCAGATTTACTCACAGAGGCAGCAAATCAGCCATATGTCACAACACAGACAGTGTGGGTTATGAGTAAAATCTTCATAGTGGTTAATAATCCTGTGTGAAACTACTTGGAAATCTTGTTCTCTCCTGCAGCATGGGCTGCTCATCAGAACAGCTTCTACTGAGGCAGAAGCAGGCTGAGATGACCATGCGAGCCCCTGGATGCTGCACTGAGTTTGCAGCTCAGTGCCATGTGACGGCTTTGTTAAAAAACAGCTTTTGTGATAGACAGCGGTCATAGCAATTCTGTCAGCTGAGCTTTCCTCTGGCCATTTCAGAGCTTGTTTCAGCAAAAATTTATTCTTTGCAGAGTTCAGTCTTGGGGTCCCGCTGGTTCCCAGCACAGCTGTGATTCTAAAAAATCCTGCATCTTTCACCTCATTGGTGTTGCTTGCATTTTCTGACCACCTTTAAAAACAGCAGGAAAACCAGTCTTAGATGTCTGCAGTGCTTTAAACAATACGTGTGCTCTGCAAATGTGTGGAGTCATCATTGCTCAGGGATCGCTGTGTGTTGAATACTTCATGAAGTTTTATAATGACTTCTTTATTTTTTAAAGAAGTATGATAGAAATATTCACTATAACTTTGGCAGAAAATCCTTTGGGTAAAATAACATCTATAGGAAATGCAGACCCTCTAAGACTCATGCAGTGATAATACTTGGCTATCTCTGAAACAGGGTTGATTATGAAGGATTCTCCTGTATGAGGCTGGATGTTTGAGTTTTCCAGGGGCAAAGGAGTGGGGTTTGTTTCTTGCAATCTTGGCTTTGTACCCACTTGTGTAGTGAATTAGGAGGCCTTGGCCTGTCTGAATCACTGTTTTTTGTGTCGCTGTTTGGAATTGCTCCCCTCGAACGCTTCTTCTGAGACAGGAGGGTCAGCTTATTCCTGATTACTGTAACTGGGCTGTAAAATTGGGAAAACCTATTTATCTGGACATAACTTTATGCTATTCAGTATGTAAATGGTGCTCTCCTCTGTGTTTCTTTAAATTTTGGAGGCAGAAGATCCTCGTGTCAGGCTCTTGCCTGCCCGTTATTAGGTTGTGCTGTTTTTATTTGCATTCCCCCAAATGCCAGCTGCTCTCCGTATCTAATTTTCTGGACTCCCCCGTGTTTGCCGTGGCAATCAGCGGCTCCAGCAGCGGGTGTGCACTGGGCGAGAGGAGAGTGTTGTGGCGTGAGACGGCTGGATTGGCTGGCAGTGAGGTAATGCAATGCAGTGCAAATGGAGATGCAGGGATGAGGACGTATCCAGCCTGCAAGCCTCACTGGCTTCTGCCTGTAGGAATGGATGGGGCTATGCACGTCTCTGGACAGTAGAGACAGACTTGCAGTTGCCAGAGTGCATCTGTAATAAAGATACTTCTGACTACTTTTCTGTGAAGTAAATAAAATTTTAGACCTTCCCTTTCAGTGTTGCATAATTTCTTAGCATTATTCTCATTTTTAGAAGTTAGAACAGCTGAAGAAAAAAGGGCACTTAGCTGGGAATAATCATAGAGCAGGGGAAAAGTGGTCGGAGCACAGGCAGGGACTTGCAGGTCGCATATAGGTTTAAAAGAGGGAATGACTGCTTCACTGCTTTCATCAGGAAAGTATCTAGTTCAGTGTAAAGGAAGACGTTAACAGGTTTGGGGGTTTTTTTTGTCACCCAAATGTAGGCAGAAAATGTAGTCCTTGCCTCCCACTGATCTGTAAAGGAGCACTCTTCTGCACAGTGACTTTGAGTCTGCTTCCTCAAGTCCAGTGTACTTGCTGCAGCCTGTGTATGCAGGGCTGCCATTTTCCTTTCCCTTCAGCTGCAAAAGAGAAATCAGCTTGAGGGAACATCATCCAGTTGCCTGAGCTTGCCCCGGGCCCAAGTTGCTGGTGGGGTGGGGCTGTGACATGCAGGGAAGCAATTTTCATTCTATCCAAGAGAGGGCACATTAACCAGGCAATTATAGCACATTACTTCAGCAGGGACACATCAATTTTAATCCTTGAAGCACCCTAGTGAAGTAGATAAGTGAGTACTATTAGGGCTGTTTTACAAAAGGAGAGACTAAATTAGCAGCTGAAATGATTTGTCCATGGCAAAAGCTGCAATCTCTCTGAAAGGTAGGGACTAGGGGAGAAGGGTCCGGTTCACAGACCCCATCAGGTAACCATTCCCTCTTGATCTTTGAGATCTCTCCATTAGTTTCAAGCCACACCACTCCATCTGGAGCAGAGGGAATGGGGAAATGGAATGCTTTGTTCATTACATTTTCCCTCTTCATTTTTCTGCCGGCAAATTAATTGTAATGTTATTGACATATGTTAATTTGAAAATATTGATTAATCTTTTTTGGCAAGTAAACCTTGGTTTATAAACAACTAATCAGAAATACACAGAATGTATGCTGCTGTTAGAGAACTGGGTATGTTTTTGTGTAGAAACAATTGAAAAGTCAAAAAATGGTTTTCTTCTCATGGTGGAATCTTTAATTGTTAAATGAAAAAGCCTCTACAATGCAGAGCTGTGTTTTACCAAAAGGTGAAAGGGAGCCATTGTAAAAGACCAGTTTTCATTGTTGTTGATTAAATGTCCAATTTGAGTTGGTTTTCATTAATTTTAAACATTTTTCCCCAAAATACTATTTTATTAACCCTCAGAAGAATATTTCTGAAGAGAAACCTTGTATAAGGAGGTTCTTGCAGTGTATTTCTTCCCCTTAAGTTTTCTGTATCATCAGGGCAAAGTGTTAATCTTGTGCTACAAGTCAAACAGCCTTGTATCACTAAACAGTCAGGCTTCTCAGAGAAGTCTGCAACCGTGATTTCTCAGCCAGCTGATAGCAGAATCATATGAAAAACTGTCTTGTTACTGGGCTTCATATTTACTTATTTATGGTTGTGTAGCAGGATTAGCCATTGTTATGCCTGTGTTTGGTTCAAATAAGGAACTTAAACTTAGAGGAGCTACACGGCATCACTAGAGGATGTACCTTTCCCTGTGCCAGACTAAACACATGCTTCTGCCCATAGTCCTAGACTTACTGCCACATTTGACATTTAAATAGCAGGTTCTCTATGACATTAGAATTTGTGTGAAACAAGCTAGGGGGTGTCTGATCAGTTCTGAATGACTCAAGCCTTTACCAAAACTTTTGTCTTCAGTGCTTGGGCACTGGCTGTTACTAACATGTGGAGTGCAGACTGTGGGGGTAGGATTCCTTCCCAGCCCTTCAGCACACATGGGGGATTATTGGAGGACCTTTTACTCTCCTGACAACACCTTTCCTAGAGCTGCAGAGAAATTTCAGCCCCCAGAAGGGCCATTCAGACCCTTGTTCTCTTGTACTAGGTGACTTGCAAAGGCTGTGGGCATGTTTGCTGCAGCTACAGGAACAGAGTGAAGGGTCAGCCATGAGGCAGTGCCCTGAGCGGGAGATTTGGCCCCTTCCACCACACATGCATCTGTAGAGAGAGCTCAGCTCTGCCTGGTGGTGTAGAACATCGTTTGTGAAGCCCTACATACCCTCCACCCCAAATTTGTGTCTATAAAGTCAGCAGAGACTCATCATCCTGAACGTGAGAAGCCCTTTACTATTAGGCATTTGTGTCTTTCTTTTTCTTTGAGGAACTCTTTTCCCTCCATATTTCTTTTATGCTTTCTTGAATAGTTTAAAGGACTCATTTTTTTTTTTTAAATTAACTTAGGTGAGGCTCATTCACTCAGAATAAAGACTAGAAGGAGAGGGGTACTGAAGACTCAGATTGTTCTGGCTATGTGTGACACTTGCTCTTCTTTCTGGAATTAAGACCTCAACAATAGTGTGTGTGCTTTCTGAAGAGTTTTTGTTTAATACTAGGCAAAATAAGTGGCAATATTATTGTTTTGCAATGCTGTGAGCAATTTATCTCACAACACTTTTAAATGGCTCAATATCAGAGTCTTAAGAAAAACATGATCAAGTCATTTAACCATGTCTGTACATCAGGTTCATGCCAGATTTAAGATGAGACTTGACAGACGTCTCGTGAAAACTCAGATGTCTGAGACTTGGATTCGTGACTCAGGCCTTCAGAGCTCTGCTCTCAGTGACAGGTTGGTCTGTCTTCAGCAGTTGCATATCAGATTGAAAGTGTCTTGCCCAGTTTCTTTTTGAGCATTTAATTTGGGTATGCCTACTTTTTGTTCCAATACATTAGAATCTCTGAGGACTCCAAGGGTAATGCTTTTTACAATTTGCAAATATATTTGCTTTATGTACTGTAAATAAATAGTGGGTTTTTTAATCTATTTTAATCCATGCCTATTTTTTCTCTTTCATGATAAGCATATGGAAGTCTCATCTTGTTGGAATTTGCAAGTACTGAAATAATGAATACTGAGAATATTTTATTTTCCAGGTCTTTGGTTTCAGTGCAGCCCCTGCTGTGCTATTAATATAGCTCTTTCGCCAAGTATAAAAATCAAAACAAATGCATATGAAGCCATGTAAGATTCTGTTCCTCTTCTCTCTCTAATCGAAATTAAAATACCTGCAGCAAAACAGAATCACACCTGAGAGTCTAAGTTTGAATTAAACCCCAGAGCCTTTGGCTGCTCTAATATCCCAGTTATGTAAAATGCAGTTTAAATGGAGAGAAGTGCTTTTCCTCGTGTTGTGGTGACAGTTCTGGACCTGTCTGAATCTGCAACTGCTGACAGTTGTGGGAGAGGATGAAGTTAATTGACAAGTCATCTTGAAAACAAATGTTCTTTTAAGATTTAGGGGAATTAAAGGACAGAAGGAGAGGGGTAAAACGGTTCGGCTATCCCTGAGCTGTAATGAATCTAACTAATGCATATAAGAAGTGTATTTTAATGCTGCTAGCTGGAATATCTGCATCGTTTCATGTTGGGACAGCAGGTCTTGATTTGCTGTGGATGGTACCAGTTGGTGTCTAAAGATCTTTTGCTGTGTCAGATCACCATGGGGGCTGACAGCTTGCTGGGGACTGCAAGCCATTGGACTGACTTGGCAGGGTCCTTGTCAGTCAGGGCATGTCCCAGTGGCTCCAGAGAGGAAGCTGTGCAGACAGGAGAGAGCAGGGAGGCAGGGGGCGGTCCCCAGCTCAGTGTATTCGTGTACTCGGGACCCTGACTTGTCTGTGTTAGAAATTCTAACTCCCTTCTCTGAGTCTCCTGCATGTTTTTGTAAGTCAGTAATATCCAAGATAGGCCACTGTACCCAAAAGGAGCTGCTTTTGTGAGGGCTACCATCTTTATAATGATTGAATTGGATTCTGCAAAGAGGAGCTTCCTCTATCCATAGGCCCCAACAGAACGGTATTTTTTGCAAGTCCCCATTGCAAGCCTGTCCTGTCCTGCCACAATACAAGAAATCCTTTGTGCTCCAGTCTCTGCAGCACCCCCCAGATCATCCTCTGACAGGTTTTGCACCACAAGGGCTCAGTGTTGCTTGATGTGTGCTTCAGATCTGTGGGGCAGGTTAGGAAGTGATACTTTATGATGATAAGGCACTAAAAGCTTTGTCTTCTATATTTGTACTAAGCATGGTGGAAATTGCAAACTTATATCTAAATGATGGGTTCTTTTCACAGTGTGCAGTTCTGGAATATATTGTAATACTTCCCTATCCCTCTGCTTATTTATCTTGCCTTTTCTTCTAGACTGTCTTCTAGCGGGGCTCCAAATTTTGTCTTTGTTTTATGCTGCCACTCACAAGTGTGTATAAGGTCCCACTCAAGGAAACTAAGGTTAGGATGTCACAGGTAGAAGATTCCTGGGCACACTAGAAATGGCCATTTTTTCCCTGTAGAATACATTCCCTTGTACTTGTTTCCCAATGGCAGATGAAAGAAAAAGGGTTTTGTAGCAACTGGAAAGGGGAGGGGGATGGAGAATTGACTAATCTTGTCTCTTTATCACTCTGCCTGTTAAACATAATTATTCTTGCTCTTATGGGGCTTCTCAAGAGTCACAATTAGGAATTATGCTAATGAAGTCTGTTGTGACATGGAAATACACTTTATTGCTTATACTTCCTCATGACTGTGTTTTAGTGCTCTGCAAAATGTAGTGTCCCCTCCTGGGGCATTATGGAGTAGGAAAGAATAGGAAAGCGCTGAAAGGTTGCATCTGGAGACTCAACCTTCTTTCCCAGCTCTGCAGTTGAATGCTTGACCTACAAACAGGCAAGGCATGAGGAGTGCTCAGCACCAGTGATGCTGAGGTTTGAAATCTGTTCCTGAATAGTTGAAGCTGAGGCCACATTTTTAGAGAAAGTTGTCTGTGATACTGGGCTCTGACCTTCTCACATTTCTGCCCCTTGGACCTCCATTCTTATGAATTGAGCTGTCCGAGCTTCTGTTGGAGTATTGAAATACTCAGAGTTGGATCCTGTTTTGATGCACAGAAAAGCAGACCTGCTGTTGGAAGACCATTCCTTGACCAGTAGCAGGAATCAGATTTAGGAATACCATCACCAGGAGCACTAGCCCTTTGATGCCAGAGCTAAAGGGGCAGCTTTGTGGCAGCTTTTGTGCCACTGAGGATTTGATCCTCAGCTATGTTGCCTTGTGCTACTGAATGCAAATAAGTAGAGCCAAACATGACACACCTATTTTTTTTTTTTGGCTGAATTGAGACAGTAGGCTGTAGGAAGGAAACTGATGGGTATTGTTCTTTGGAAAGAGAGAGTGGGGAAAATAAAGATCCAAAGACATCCAAAGATATATCTTTCTTTCTTTCCCTGAAATGTAAGTGCTGGTTTTGTCTGCCAGAAAGCTTTCCACAAAGAATCCCTTAGTTAGAAATCAATACTTTTGATTAAAAACTGTTACTGAATAAATATGATCTGTCTGTAGCATCTAGCAGTTAGGTTTCTTTTACATCTTTGTTGTCTTGTTTTGTTTCTCAGCCCAATGGAGTTTTTGGGTGTGGGGAATGTGGTCAGAGGAATTAATTGCAAATTCCCTTGCTCTTCTGAATGTATTTCCTAACTCAAATGGGGCAGGTTAGGCAGGTTCTGGAACCATCTGTGCTATAGAAACTAATACTAATCACAGTTGGCACAATTCTAGAAACTCCTTGAAATGACCACAGAGCTGCTTGTGAGAGCTCTGCAGGATAATTTGCCCCTTGCTTTCCCATTTGTCTCAAAAAACTGCTCTGTCAATGCTCTTGCCATATTCTTTGCTAACCAGAGATTACATTAAAACAAAATCTCTTAATATTAGAGCATATTTCTTTCTTCCCTTCAGCTTCCTTGATGCATTGAACCCAAAACTAGTATCATTGACCTAACAGATTAAACAGTTCATTAGCATTCATATTTTCAATTGTGTATATCAGCTGTTTGTTTCCACTGCTGTGTGCAAAATTCCCTTGGAATACAAAGATGACTTTGATCAGACACACTGAACTGAGGCATCCCCCAGAGGAAAAAGATCCTGCAAATGTAATGCAGGATTGTCTGGTAGTCAGTGTGGTGCTCAAGATAGTTCCATATTCAATATCAAAAGGTTACAAAAGTGGATAGAAGCTAAAGGAAGGAATAGCATGTAAGCAGTTTAGGCAGAACTTTTTTCCTCAGTGTGGGACAATCAGAAATTTTAAAGAAACCAGTGGTCAGTAAGATAAGAAAAGATACATGAAGAGGTGTTCTGGGCAACTGCCATAGAGAAAGGCAGTAGATGTCAGTCATGGGAAGGATCAACAGCATTGTGCCAATTAAATGTCACTTGAGGAGTTTCTTTAGAATCTGCTTTTAAAAGTTTTGTCAAGTTTCAGAAGGCCCCAAGTGGAAAAACATCAGAGTAAGAGGCTCTGATGAGAAAATGACAAGGTATGGGTATATTCCGGCTAGGAGATGAGGGCTTACGTACTGAAAATACAATGAAGCACTTGGATCCTTTGCTTTTACTGTCTCTTAGCATGGAGCAGGGAGAGCTAGGCAGGTCTTGAGAAACAGTGACTTTTAAATGGCTTCTAAAAAGCAAATATTTTGAATAAAGGAAGAAGACTACTTCACAGTCATGCGCTGAAATTGTCTGTACTAGCAGGTCACTGCAAGACAATGCAGTGGATCATTGGAAGGTGCTGCAGTTTTTACAATTATTAAAACAGTAGTTTCCTACTTGAGTGTTAGAGTGTTGAGAAGTTTATTTGTTAGGTGATCTTAGCATGAACAAATAAATGAGAAGATTTAAAGAAAAGTATTGGGAAAGCAAGGGGTATGGAAAAGAGGGTGCTCTAAGCTAAAAAGAAGTAGCAAATTACAATTTTAAAAGTTAAGAATATTCAGTGTTGCTGTGTTTCTTGGTGTTACTTGTGTATCAGTATATTTTACTTCAGTTTCACGTGCATTGAGATTAAACAGCAAAAGATGGGACACTTGACTGCAAACCAGAGTTGGGCCTGGGCACCTTTTCATCTTCTGCTCACAACTTCCTAGCAAAGATGTTTGACTTTGTTGCTTTGTAATCTGGGGTTTTTGGGCAAGAGGACAAGACAGAGGTTTGAGGGAGGTATAAAGTTTATACTTTGAGAAATATGATCTGAGGATGGACTGGAAAGCTGTAAATCAGAATTCAAGGCAAATGTAGATATCACCTCAAGAGCAAGCTGCTTTGTGAAAAGCTGAATGCTCTCAATGTCTGGCAACATATCTGCATCATTAATTCACCTTTGAGGAGTAAAAGGTGAATTTTACTCTGGGTGTCTTTAGCCTTAATCATAAACATTACACACCAAACAATTCTTTTTGGTGTCATGGTAGTTGATATAGAGGTGAGGCTTTCTGCAAGTTCAGAGTGTAGAAATAGAATATTCCCATTTAGTGCTAGGGAATTTTGAGACCCCAGAAGTGCTCTTGGTATACATCTTAAGGCTGTGATTTTCTTCTCGGGCATCCCATTATCCTTGTCAGCTTGAGTGGGATTATTAGTGTTCTTTTCCTATTTATCTGTTTAGGAGGAGATATCTCAGCAGACCTATGGCTCAAGTATCCAGTGGCTTACAGAGAAGCTGTGACTCACTCCATTGTTCTGTGTGTACATACAAGCTGCATGATAAGCAGAATTGTACAAGTCAGCCCTTTGACAGAGAGCTGGGTGGATAGAGCTAGGATATGTCAGCAAGACCTTTATCCTTGCAGTTTGGGACTGCAAAACTACTGTCCTGGTGTCTCCAAGCTGGGTTGCCTGCTTGTCTCTACTAATCAGCTGAACATGTTTGGAAATGTTTCCTGGCACTGAGGATGGCCATTGCAGGATGGTCTGTCTGTGCTCATAAACATGCAGAACAAGATGGTTGTATGAAAACTGGGCATTGGGAATGGTTATGGGCATATCCTAACAACCCTAAGTTGTGCTCAGAATAATTTGGAAGACTTCTAGTTAAATGAGAAAATTATACTGGAGACAGTTCTGATAGTTTAGAACTGCAAACTACCATGTTCCAAAGTATAGGAGTACACCCTGGCTCCATTTCATTTGTTAATGTAGGTATATAGTCTATTAATTTGACTTTCACCATGTCAGTCTCTGCAGTATTTCTAAAACCCTTTACAGCATTTAGAGAAACAAGGCCATCAAGCAGAGATAGATAGCTTATAATAATGTAAGTAAACTGAAAATACTGTTGGAACTGGACTTCTTAGTTCTGGTGGTGTGTGTGATCAACACTTCAAGAAGAAGTTTCTTATACTGATGATTGAGATGCCACTGGAGAACAGGAGAAGGGCACTCCCAACCACAGCAGGTATGCTGATTGTGGGCCTAAAGCCAACAGTGTTAGAGATCAAATCTGGAGCATGCTAGATGCAGGGTTTGAAGTTGCCACCATTAAGTAAATGGTGCGTGGAGACCCCAGTGTGTCTTTCCTCTAAAGAAGCTTTGTGTTAAGAAATTAAGAAAAGGAAATGAGATCTCTTCTATTTGATTCCAGTTTGCTGTGTAGATGTGTCCCATCCACTTCCCTGCAGGGAACATCCTTATATTTGAATCAGGAAAATGGTGAGTGAAGTTTTCTAGATTTCAGCAGCTGTGTGTGGCAGCAGCTTGCTGCATAAATCTTGTTGAGAAAGAGGGGCAAACCCAATCTAATTGAGCTTCATGTTCCTGATTAGTATTTTAGCAATATTAATGCTCATCAACCTGCAACATGGTCTTTGAGAGGCTTAGTTGATCATTACTTCTAATAGTCTTAGAGATGTTGCTGCAGAGATACTAGAGAGAAGGGGAGGATTGCTGTCGTTATGGGACAGAGGGTGTAGGGAAAGCAGAAGGGCAGAGGGATGAAGGAGCAGTTGCTGGAATCCGTGAAAGAGCAGTGTCTGTAGGATTGGCTGTTGGCCCCTCTGCATATTAACATGGTGTTTGAAATGGCTGTCTCTGTGGTGCTTGGGTGCAAGGGACCTGCCCTCCCCTTGCTTGTTCCCTCCACTGTGTGTCTTGGTCCCTTGCTCCCAAGGCTCTGCGGCGTTCCTGCCTCCCCCTCGTGCGCATGCACCCCTCTGTTCGCAGCCAGGTTCATCAGAAAACAAGCGTGTCTCCATGGTAACAGAGAGACAGCTGAAAAATGGCAGCTAAATGCAGCTGCCCCTCATTTAATATCGACTCTGGCACTGACAGAACAGATAATGGGCAATAACACACCATTATGCTGCGGGGAAATGAAATGCTTCAGCAGATGCCTGTCATGCTGCAGGGATTTATTTGTTACTGTACCAGCAGAGATTTCTCTCCTCTTCTGTCTATCACTTTCTCTTATTCCCTCTTCTTTTTCTCCTTCTTTCCTTTTTCAGCTTGTTTTCTCCACTTGTCACTTTTGCTTTCCACTATTTCTTTGTTTTCCTTCTTTCTTATTTTTCTCCTTTCCCCACCCCTTTTCCCTCTTGCTTTCCCTATCATGTTCTCTGACTTTTATTTACCTTGGATTTATTGTTCCTGGTGTTGAAAAGTGCTGTGTCTGAAGCCCAAGATTTCTGTGAAGCTTCAAGCTTTTTGCACCTTTCAGACTTCCCATATTCTTCCTAGTTCTTCCTTTTGTCTGTGCACACGTCAGTATAACTCTAGTAAGGATGAAGCCTTCTACCAACATTTCTGTGGGCTGTGTTTTAATTTGGAAAATAGAACACAATGTAATTGAAGTTTCTGATGGAAATGTGGAGGAAAGGGATGTATTGCTTCTTGTGGTGCCAGAGTTTGTGACCACAGCTGACCACAGAGTACATAGAGATTGGGCAGTTTGTATCTAGGCTGTGGATCATGTTGGTTTCTAATTGTTCCTAATGTGGTGACTCTTTCACATCTTAATTATTCAGGGTTAGTTTCACTTAGTAACTGCTCTGGGTTTAGTTTCTCTAAATGTCCTGCTTGTGCAAATCTGAGATGAGAACAAGGGGCACCAATGATAGCAAGTGATTCTCTCTCAGGATTTTAAGACCTGTCCCTCTGCAGATAAAGTTTTAAAATAAACAATAAACTTTCAGGTACGTACCTTTTAGCTGGAAGAAACTGAGACCTTAGAAACTCATTACTTGGACTCAAAGGCTACTCTGACATCAGTAAAGGGGCTGTCTGTGAATGCAGTTCATGCAGGCAAAGGCAAATGCTCTTTTCAGTACAGACTATCTCCTCCACGTTTTCTTGCAAAGAACCATGAAATCCTCATGGACATAGTCATGTGGGTGTGGCTGCATCCATGGGAGTGACCTTCACCGATCATCAGGGTCTAGACATGCATTTGATGGGTAGAGTAGAGGAGCTATCATCTTCTCCCACAAAATGTACACCATCTGTGCAGTATGAGTTCCCAATCATGTGATGTGGCAGAGCTCTGGCAGCTGCCCAGTGCCTACTTAACTGCAGCTAACATTGTAGCTTTGTCCAGGATCACATCACGTCAACCCTGTCTGATGCTGGTGTCCTGGAAAACATGCCTGATGCAGAGCCTGTTTGACTTGACTTGCTTGTACCTATGACTTTATTAACGTAGGTATGCAAGGAGGTAATCTGAATACAGGTATACTTTATAAATTCTTTTGTTAGTGCGCCTGGGCCCTTATGAAAAAAACATACTAGTAAAATTGTATGTTCTGCCAGTGTAATGACATCTTCACTCATGATTTTGTTATTGGTGATATGATGATTTCAGGGGATATATTGGATGGATTTTTTTTGCACAGCCAGTTGGTGTCTGTGCCATTAAATCTTAAGGTTGGAGTAGGCCTAAATTCTCTAGGTGATGTATTATACACATTGTGCCATATGGACCCAGAATAGGATCATTCTTCTTTTCCCTAAGTGTGATGGAGTGAGCAAATCTAGCTAAGCAGGTTTTTAGATAGCAAATTTTGCAAGGACTCATTGCAATACAGTTTTAAGCAGTACCAATCTTACAGACTCCCTTGTTATTCTAGCAGAGCCTTGTTGTTCTAACCCAGTCTTTGATAAAATACATTGATCATGTCTTGCAAATCATCTACATTTTTGATACTTAGACAATTTTTGATTTAAAATTCCAGGAGTGGAGTAAGTGCCCATTGCTTGAATCCTAGCAGTTTCCCAGAAATATTTACACCTGAGTAAAATCTTACAATGACTCCTAAGTTTTCCAAGCTCGTCAGCCCTTGCTGTGATTTGTGACAAATCAGGGTGGGAGGAATCTTTAATACAATAGCAGGTAAGATAGTAAGTGCTAGGGGAAAGCAGATAATGGGACAGAAGGAAAGATCCTTTTGGCTTATGTCCTCGTACACCCTCATATCTCTGCAGAGGAGCTTATTTAAGCAGAGTATTTTCAAAATACATAACATCATACATAACAATACATACATCATAAGTACCTGATTTTATTTACTGCTTCACTGCAAATGTAGAGCATGTTCCTCAGAAGTCCTTTTAGGACTCACACATGAAATAGGCAACTTTGAGACACCACAGCTTGATATGCAGTTGAGTGGTAAAATAAAATTTATCCTCACTGATACTTTGGTTATGTTCTGGCAGACTTTGGGAGCAGCTCTTAGCTGGTTATGTGTTTCCCAGTTTTTCACTATTTTTTCCAGTGTCTTTAAAATTAATCCCTGGTGTAAGATATTAAACCAGTAGGAAACTGATTTCTGCTTTAGGTTTCAAAGAAAGCAAGTTGGAGTCCAAAAATCCTTAATTGATGTAATTCCACCCACTTTTCAGAACTAGGGGATTTTTATATATAAAGGCTATTCAGAGCTCTCTCTCTCCACAGCTGAAATGACAATGAACTGACCCCCATTTCAATTGCATGCCCTGCCAGCTTCTTGAGCCATGGTGCTTATTAATGAAATAAGCAAACATGGAAGTGTCTCGCGGCTTTTTTTTTTCTTCCTTTTTTTTTCTTCTTTTTCTTTTTTTTCCCCCCACTCTCCCAACAAACCTGGAGTCATTAAGTGCCATCATGAGAGAGGAATCGGCTTGTTAAAAAGAAAAGCTCTGATTTTTAAAAATTTTTCATTTTTGAAGAATCCCATCAGGAGCAGGCTGTGATTAATACACATAATTGAAACAAATTGCAGCTAACTGCAGAAAAGTGTCTCCCAGCTGCTGACAGAAGGAAACTGCTGACAGCCTTTTCCCATTCAACGAAGAAAAGAGAGAGAGGGAGAAGGGAACCCTGCCCAGCCCATGCAAATAGAGGGCCGCTGTGTGCGCATGCACGTTCAGAAGCACTTGTGCAACCAGAGCACATGTATGTCATTGTGCATGAAGCTGCACGTGCAGACATGCCACACGTGCAGGTGCAAACCCAGCTTTGCATGCCTTTGTAAGGACTGTACCTGTGTGCACGCAGAATCCCGTGTGTCTGGGTGCCTGCTTTGCTGGACACGCTGCATGCCCACGTGCAGAGTGACAGTAATGTTAGTTCAGTGAGAGCTGCTCCGGAGGCGCCGTGTGCTCCGCCACAGAGAGGAGGCTCCAGCTGCATGCGTGCCTGCACACATGGAGTCGTGTGTTCACACGTGAAACAACAGGGACTATCTTCTGCAGGGAGCTCTCCTCTGGCTTTATACTTAGGAGAACAAAGCAAGCTCAGTTCTGGCTTTTAAAATGTCTTCCATCACTACTCGGTTCTTTCCCTTTCACCTGTTGTTTTTTATGCTCCCTGTCTGCCATTAACAGCCTAAACAGAAAACACTTAGACTCTGGAGATGAGTCTGAAGCTAAGAGAGCCATCTTTGACTGAAATGCCATACAGATGGCTAATGGGCATACATCAGAGCTTTGTCTGGTTCAAAAAGTTGCTCTGGAGAGGAATTTAATATCTGTATTTCATTCCATTGCTGGCTTTTGCTAAGACAATCTGTGACTGGGTTACGCTGATTGTTTTGTGATACGTGTTTATCATGTACGGGCCATGTATAGCTTGCCCATCCAGTGATGTGCTCCCACACAGCCATGTGGCTGCTTCAAAGTAAGCAACCCAGTGCACTGAGTGGGCCACAGAAACACTAGTCAGCAGAAGGCAAAGTTAGGGACCTCTAGGAGATTGTTAGTAAGATCTAACAAACTGGCCGGCAAAATCCTCAATGAGGTTGATGCTCTAATAATTAACTGGACATACTTTTCTTGGGGTCATCTGTTGATTTTATAATCTGAGCTTTTATTCATCACTGTATAAGGGCATTTTTACTTTTTTAGAATCAAACAGGAACATCAAGTATGAGTTATTTCCAATGTATATGCCTTTAAAGCTGATTGATACGGTGTGATGCCAGTTGGTAAAAAAATTCTTCTCATTGTCATTTTTCCTATTGAAATAAAGCCATGAAGTCTGTTTGTAACCACATGCATATTATAAGTGTTATAAAAATAACCTGCTTTAACTGGTCCCTAATCTGTAATTCCCTCTCCCTCTGTGCTAGTGTACAGTGTAAACACATCAATATGAAGCAGTTAGCAAACAAAAATTCCTTTATCAGCGGTGTATGTCGATCGCAATGGAAGCCTAACACCTCAGGCAGGCAGATGTAGCAGGGGGAAAATAACTGATAAACTCAGATATTACAGGTTATGGATTGTGTTTATGAGTTAGTGCTTCATAGAAGATGCAAGCAGGGAGGTGAAGGAGGGCTGGAGCCATTGACATTTGAAGTTCAACTCAGGAAATGGTGCCTTTGTCTCTGGCACTATTCAGGGAGCTTGGGAAGAGTCTGAGAAGAGTTCAATGAAAAACCTGAATGCTGAAAGAATTTAAAATAATACCAGGTGGGTGGTGCTGGAAGGGAGATAGCTGACTTAGATTATTACTGTAATAACAAATCACTCAGAAGCAAACTAGATTGTGAATCTGCCTATTAAAAAACAAACACATGTACACTTTTAATTGTAAGGGAAAGCAAGCTAAGCTAGTGCATTCCCACTGAGGCATGAGCTGCCTTGCATTTACTGAAGGGTAAGGTGAGGCATGTGGGCAGCTGCCATGAAGGAGTTGATGTGATGTATTCCACATGCTTGCCCAGTGCACAGAGACACAGGTGCCCAGCCTCTCAGTCAGGGTTTCTCCTTGATGCGCAGAAGCCAAATTTCCCACGCTGTAATGTCTTTCTGCCCCTTTAAAACTCCCCTCGCAGCTAAGAAAGATCATGTCCCAACTGTGTTTTAGTCCTCAGTGGTTATGGAATGTTGATGCATGCGAGGTATGTTCTGCTCTAGAAAGAGTAATTGTTACAACCAATAGACAGCTCTACTTTACAGAGGTGAAAAAGCAGGCACAGGTGGAGTCTGGAGGTTTATGAGCCTGCGGGCTGTAGCCACTTGAAGGATCAGCAGGGCTGACCACAGCCTGTTCTGGCTGGTGCTTGCATGACTATCAGAAATTGTAACTGGTGGGAAATTACAGTTCCTGTCAAGGATCATTTCTGTCTTTTGGGGCTGAACGGCCTCAGTTCTGCCAGATGAAGCGATTTTAGCACATATATATAAACCACCCACAACTAAAGGAACTTTATGGAGTTGCTACAGTTCTTGTAAGAGCTTGAAAATGAATTCTTGATTTACCCCCACTGAGAAACAGAATCTTTGGGGCCAAAAATCTTGTTTTACTAGATGCTATGAAATATTGAGGTCAGCACTAACATTTGTCTGCTGGTATCTCTGCAGCTTGAGAACTTTTTTTAACTAGCATTCATTGTGAAGGCCATTCAAGGAGACATTCCCAGGTGAGGAGGGCACAACTATATCTTATGATTTATACTTTGTGGAATGGTCAAGCCAAGCAGATCACAGAAGTTCAAAACCTAGTAACTCATCTGTAGGACAAAGAAACAGGGAAGTGGTGCTCTGAGAAAGTGTATAGGCAACAGTAGGGACAATTGTGATCCTCCATGGGCTGCAGATGATAAAGCTTAATGTTGCAAATTGTCAGGTAACTGTAAAAAAGCTTTCAGTGTTGGTATGTACTAAGTGCAGTGAGTTCTCTTCCTCCTTTGTCTTCCCGGACTAGCTAAGTTATACAGTTTCCTTTTGTTCACTCCCTTTATGGGGTTGATGTGTAATACCAAGCAAGAAAAAATTGTGTGAAATTGGGAAAAAAATATTTAGTGAAGTTTCTTTACTTTTTTGTGTCAAGTTATCTGTGTGTAATGATAAAACTGCATATATATGTATATCTAGATAGATCAGCTATAGAAATTAATATAATGTTATATGATTTCATCCTTCTTATTTTTTTTAGCTCTGTGGAGCCAATAGAATTGTGAGAAAGTAAGTTATACCCTGTTCTGACATATGCCTTAACAGAAAAGCTCTTAAAATTACAATGTGAAGGCCAAATTTTGTCAACAGTCCTTTTTCAGCAGCCCCATAATAGATCATGGTGTTATGGAGGTATGGGTAGAATTTGTTTTGACAAAATTCTGTTGCTAGAGACAGTATGAAAAAAGATTTCAGCTTCTCTGTGATTCTACAAAGTAGTGGCAGACACAGAAGTTACAGGGAAAAAAACCCACCAACACTTATTTTTTGTTGGAACTGAGCACATTTGACTAGAGAGCTGTCAAGAGACAATTAATCTGGAGGCTCTTGAGGTTACAAACTGGTAGAGTACACTTTCAGAATTGTCTTGTATTTTAAACACAGTGATGTTTTTCACATAGCAAGGGCTTCAACAATCCTTCATGCTGACCACATGCAAGGATACACAAAGGGTTTGCTCTATGGGTCGTGACCAACACTGCCATCCTGACTTCCCAAAAATCTTTGACCAGCTTTCAGTTCCAAAATGACAAGACCATGGTGTCAGTGGGTTAATGGAATTGTTAATGTGTGGGAAAAAGGGGGACAACACTTCAGTAAAACAGGAATTGGAAAATATTTATAAAATACACAGATACTCCTGGTGTTTAGATTAGAATGAGAGTCTTTGCTATTAAAAAAGAAACCAAGTCCCCAACCCCCAGAAATCAAGACCCTCCAGGGTGAACTCATCTCCAGGAAAATAATGGCAGCACCTTTCTGAACTGAAAGAGAAACACATGCTTTTCAATGGTAGTTGTAGCACAAGGGCAGTGTCACATCTCCTGCAGAGAGATTTGAAAAGTAATTTTTATAGCAGTTGGGCTTTGCTTGTACGAGTAAGAATTACATCAGTTCTGACCTTCTAGCAACAGGCTTAGGAAAAATAACATGAACACAGATACCAGCATGATCGCTGTCTTACATCCAGCAGTATACCCTCACTGATTGCCATAAAATTGCTCCTTATTTTTATCAGGGCCAGTGAGTTCAGAGTTCGGCTTATAGCACTGAAGAGAAGCACTGGTTTGGCTCTTGTTTTTTATTGTTTTTAGTTGATATACAGACTTGATAGTGTGTACAAGGCTTTAATAAGATTGTGCTACCCAATAGTGTGAACTAATGAAAGCAGCTGGGCTCATTTTTGGTGCTGTCACATCAAGATATGCAAGTAATTTCATTGATCATATGAAGTTACTAATTTTGAATGGGCTGATAGAATAACTGTTATCTATTATTCCAAACAGCATAGATAATTTCAGAAATTTATGAAAACAGATGAGCTGATAAGTATTTAAAGATAATTCCAGTATATACTAAGCATCAAATTTAATTTCAATTGCATTGAAATAAATGGATAGAATATGTATATATGAAAAGACCACATGGGAATAGCTAAAAAAGAATTATAATAATGACATAATTTTTTCACTTGAATACAAAAACCCTCTACTATAATGAAATATTTATTCTTAAATTTTTTTTTGATTTGTTGAGGTTTGAAGAGATCTTACATACTTCCAGTGAGTAACAGGAATAGTTTTGCCTGAATAACTCTTCTGTTCATCAGCATCACTACCAGCCAGAGAGGCCAAACTGACACATTTATTGCACTGCTGTTTAGCTTCCCCCACTCTCTGACCTTCGATGACTTTCTGTACCTTTTAACCCACTCCTGTGTCAGTCTTGTCTGGGTTGCATGCAAAATCTTCAGAAGCATGCTTACTTTTCCACAGGTGTCTAGATGAATTAGATGCTGCATCCAGATGATTTCTGTGGAGCTTCTGGCAAACTTTTTTCCTGCGAACTTTCCTCAGTGCCATCTAGCTCCTATTTTGAACATGTAAGGAGTTGTTAAGATGGAAGAACTTGTTCCTTTTGGAGGTTATGCTATTGCAATTAAATCATAGTAAAAAACGAAAACATGTGATAATGGTAGGCTGTGCTATTTTGCACATACAGGGAGACTACTGCATGAAAGATAGATGTCTACTTTTTCAGATTAGAATGTGAATTCTGTGTACCTAGGATCTGCTCCTGAAATCTGAGATGCGTTAGTCTTGATCTTCAAGCATGTTGGTGGCACGTACCTATTGCGGAAAATTCTTATAGTGAAGAGAGATTTCAGAAAATGCAATGTGTATGGCTTCCCCAAGTCTAATGCTGAGCTAGCAGCAGAGCTGAAAACATGCAGATTTTCTCTGACCCTTTCCTGAGCAGCAAATCCCTTGAACAACTGGCTAGATAGTCCACTTTATGTTTAGGTGTTTGTGCCTCCCAAAAGAAGCAACCTCCTGCTTTCCTGGAACTGGAGCTGCATTCTTCATGGGATCAGCCTTTTTGTCATTATTAGAAAGGACTATTTGACAGTTTTATTATTTTTGATGTTTCTAACTCAGGCAATGCTCAGTTTAAGTTTTTTAGTAAATGTATTAGTGTGTGTTTTCCTAGGAACTAGTCCCATAACAGTAGAGGTATAGGAGGGCAGGCAGATACTTGTCTTCACCTCCCCTGCTCTGTATGCTTTTGTTTTCTAGTAAGGAAATTTGCTCTTTGTATCAATTTTGGATATATTTAGTCAGACATATATTTATTTGTACATGGGCTTAATGTCGTATACATCACAAAAATGTTCCCTGTTCTCTATGCTTTTTGTTCTTGTTTTACATGACCCTTGTTTTTCCACATAACTTTTATACAGCCAAGCTGTAAAGATGGTAATAAAGTGTGTGTGTGGCAAAATAAGGTGGAATGAAACCCGTATATAGATGCTTTCTGTCATTTTTATGTGCATCACTCTCTTCCTTCTGATGTAGTGCTGTCTATAGTGATCTAGAGTCTCCCCTTCCTTCAGCTTTGTGTTTTCAGCATTGTGTTAATTGTTTGTGGTGCATGGGTTTTTCAGTGGCGTGCAGTGGGAAAGGTCAGCTGTCAGAAACAGGCCTGTCCACAACTGATAAGGCATTCAAAAGATTGGATTTGACTCATTAAGCACCTTCCCTGTAGACATGGAGTCTGCTCTGCCGCAGAAAAAAACTAAATCAGGAAGAAAAAAAGGCCAGGATGAAGTTGGAGCATGCGCCAGAAGCACTGGCACACCCTCCCTCTCACCCCCATGCACAGTGCCAGAGCTCTGTATGCTTCCACCACACTTGCATCCTCATGAACTGTGGACACCTATACTTAGCACTGAGACTGTGTGCATTCACTCCAGTGTTTACGCCTGGGCAAGATGCACATTCATTTTTTCTGTGTACCTCCGTGTGTGTGTAAGTCCTCATGTGTGTGCCTGAAGTTACATGGGGAAGCTGCATTTAATTCCTGCCCTCAGATGTGTGCTGTAAGCTGTATAATGTTAATTATCCCACATTTTGCATGTGTGCAAGTGCATCCATTCCAACCTGATTTTTCGTGTTTCTTGCTCTTTTAGATCTCTTCACACTAAGGTTGCTTCCTTTCGTTCTGTAACAAAGGGCACACCTCCCCTTTATGTCTATCTGTTGTGTTTGTTCAGCTGCACTTTGTCTGCCTTTCCACAGAAATAAGCTGTGTAGGCAGCTGTCCTGCCTATACTGCCCTGGTAAGCACACACGGAACTTACTGCTGTGTACATATAGCAGAAGCCTAGCATGTTTCTCGTTGCATACAAATGCACACATTTTTGCCCCTAAATAATTACTGGTAAAAGCTGCTCTGCCAGCCTGTAACAGTCTCTTGCCTGTGGCTTTGTTTGAGAAGAATCGTTCTGCCTCAAATTGGGTTTGGATACTGCTACTTCCATAAATACTCTTTAATGATGTTTCACAACGAGCATAAATGAAGGGTAGCAGTAGTGTTTGGCAGTGTATTTTGATACCCTGGCAGTACTGGGGTTCCACATGTACCCACTCTTCAGTAACACAGAAGCCGTGGGGAGCTGATGTTACCGCAGTCTCTGTGATAGCACTTGTGCTGCTCTGCCCTGCTCTCGTCTCTCTTCCACTTCACTTTTGCTTTTCACCTTCCTTCCCGTCTCCCCTTTCCTATGGGCATGGCTTTCAATACTGCTCACTGGTATTGAAAAGGATAATTTTGTGGATCATTATTGTGTTATTACAGTGATTAGCGGTAACTCTTTTTCTACTCCCACTTCCTGCTGGAAGGATGCCCAAGGGGCTCCCTGCTCAGCAGCAAGCGCGACGCTTGCTGGAAGGCTGCTGCCAGCACAGACCCATGGGCACGCAGCAGCACATGCTCACCTCTGGCAGTGCTGCCTCTCTCCCTTCTGCCCCTTTCTTTGTGAGCTTCCAGAAGTTCTCTAAAATAGTGCTCTTCGACAGAAGCAGGTATTTTGCCTCCTCTTGGGCTCCTTACGTGTGCTTTTGTTCTGAATGCACTTTTCAATTTTCTCTCAGTGTTGGTGTAAATCATTTTGTTCATTCCTGAGTCAGTCTTGGAAGACTCCCTCTGACAGCCTTCACATTTTTTCCCCCAAGCAGGACTAATCATACCACACATGTAGGGAAGACTGTGATAGCTACCTAATGTTCTTCTCTTTAATGGTATGACTTTTTAGTAAGGTCAGAAAATTTAGGAGAGACCTTGTCTTCAGTGTGGTAAGGAACAAAAATGCCAAGTGCACCCTGTTTTAATACCTGAATGTTAGTGCTCTTGAACCTGCAGCCAGTAATAAACAGGTCTAAATGCTTAGAATCAAGATTAATATTTAGTGTTTGACTTCTGATTTTTAATAGGCTTGAAGAGTTAAGGGTAATGTGAAATTGGGAATTGCAACTGGGATACAGACTGCTGCTGAAGAATAGTGAATCTCTCTTAGGGAGTGAATATAGTGTTGCTTGTTGGGCTGCAAGTTGCTTCAGTTTGTTGTTTTGGTTTTTTTTGAAAAATGGTCTGTATAAAGAAACAGCACTTTTGGTCAAGAATACATGGATGAAAAGCTGGTGAATTAAGAGCTCAGTTGTATGCTTGCACACTGTTACCTTGCTGTACTGTCATGTGGGCTCTGCACGGTGAGGTAGATGGGCCAAGTAGCAACCCAGCGGTAGAGACACCTCGAGGTGTGAGAGCAGGGCTGGTGAATATGTTAGACCTTGAACTTTATGGTCATGGTGCTGTAATGTTCTCTCTCATCAGTTTGCACTGTGCTGAATGTTCAGCCTGTAAGGAAACATTTCTACTGGGTGCTGTGTTCAGTGACTGGCATCCTTATGTTTTTAAGTGATGCTCCAGGAAAATATGAAAAGTATAAATATTGCAGAGTGAAATAAAAACATAAGAAAAAGTAAATACAGCAGCAGTGAGAATTGTCCTCACCCATATTTAGCACTGAGGATTCTAGAGGAGGTCTTATGCTCAGCAAATCATCATCATATCTCTTGACAAAATTTGTAGCAATACCTTGCCTTTTCTCTACCTTCTGGAGCTGAGAGTGAGAGTAGCAAAATTCTTCAGAGAAACGAAAAGAAAAAGTATACTTTGTTCAACCAAAACAAATTGTGAATTTATATGACTATATCAAATTCTTTCAGGCAAATTATTTTTAAAATTGATTTATTCAGCATCATTCATTTCAAAATAAACATGTTTCATGCTTTCATTTTAAAATGGAACTCTAGTTTTTTTAAGAAATGTGTTTTTAAGGATGTGTAAACCAAAATTTTTAAATTTCATTTTGGGTTAAGGAAGACTTTGTTGCAGAATTGGTTTTTTAGTCCCTATGGTCAGCTGCTGAGAACATAAAGAACAAGCACAGCTCTAAGTACATAGTGCCATGATCAGACCGATACCTGGATTTTATTGTTTCTTTGACAGAGAATGCAACATCACACACTGATACCAGTACATTTGTTTTGTATTTAGCTAACAATGGAAAATAGGTGGAGAAGAGAATGCTCAGGACACTTTGTACACTACATGTACACGAGGTTGGTATAGGGCTTCTCCTCACAGATGTGGAACATATCTTAGTTTTCAGAGTTTTATTAAACTCATAGAGTGTTCCTTTCCCACAGGTCTCATGGACTTAACCTATATTTTTGTTATCTCTACAGTACAGATGGAGACAGCCAAGGTTAATTAAGTGCCTCAGGTTGCACAGTGAATCAGTGACAGAGTGGAGGACAAAAGGCTGGGGTTCTGACTTCCACACCTCTACTTTGTTATTCAGATCAATTTTGATGAGCAATTTAAAAAATAATATTACCAGAAATATGTTATAATCTTTTGTAGGCATATGTCATTTATTCATTTTCATTATTGTAGTATTAATACTTCTGTCATCAAAACATTTTAGCAAAAAAGTTTTTATGGCTGTGTTTTTCAGCATTTGGTGTACAGTATTGGAGGAAATTCGTCAGATACTTCTGGTTTCTGCTTCTCTTCAGAAAAAGACAGTCCATGGTTTAGAGAGTCAGTAGGGAACCTGTGGATCATATAATTGGCAAAACTAGGTTTAAATAATCTCTGTCTATGCTCAATATGTGGACTAACTAGGAGATTTTGTGTGATATAACTGATTTACATTTTTTCCTCTCAGAAGAGATTTTGTTAAATGACTGCAATATACTTTTGAGTGAAAAGGAGATTCCCAGCATTGACAAGCAAAATAGCTTTTCATTTGTGTGCATATTTATTTATTTAGATGATAAGATCTTTAACTGTATATTTAATAGGTGCATACTCATACTTCAGAAATACAAGGCAGTTGTGCTTCTGACAGGCTACTAGCTCTGCCATGGCTATGTGACAGTGATATATGGAAACTGCTTCATACATTTAGTACATGTCAACTATTTTGAGGATCAGGAGCCTAGGGAAAATTTCTCCTTTCTTTGGGCTAAAATTCAGGCAGTGTCATCCCTCTTCCTTCCCTTTGCTCTCAGTCTTTGCTGTGCAGCGGTCCAAATTCATCAGGTGAAATAAGTCACTCTGCAGGGCTGGTATTGGACCTCTTAGGCATGGTTTGCAGTCCTACAGGTCAGAGGCTCCTCTGCATTGGAGCCAGCCCAAAGAGCATCATCCAAGGACACAGGCAGACAAAAGCAGACGTGGAACCTGCAGCTCCAGAGCTCTCAAGCAGTGTCTTCAGATAAAGCAGTTCTTCCTCTTGTTTTCATTAAGAGCTTAGCTGCACAGGGAAATAATAGATTAGTCAGGTTTGACAAAAAAACCTGAACATTCGTTGTATTGCCAAGTCTCCTTGATCTCTTCTGGGCTTAAATTTGAGGACCTTTTAACAAGCATTCTGCTTTAGACTCGAAGGGTAATGCGTAAAGTAGCAGATAAGAGAGTAGAGGGCATGATTCATGCTAGGCACTTGATGTTCTCTGGTGGAACATTAATGATTCCTTTGCTCTTACTGGTGAGGTGAAAGAGCTTTTTGCACAAGATTAGAGCTGCTACACTACGTGCAAAATTTGAGTTTGGCATTGAAAGAGCACTGGCTGTTGAATGCATCTCACCTTTGCTGTGGACTCCTGGGTTAATATTGCTCTTTGGATCTCTTAAACATGATGGAAATTGCTGTCTTGCATTGATTCTTCCCCACACTTTTTCTGATGTTATGCTTATTCCTCTCTGCTTCCAAGTTACAAGTTATGTAGATGTAGTAAGTGAGCATGAGGGCCTGAGGAAACAATAAATGACACTATTTCTGAAAAATGTAACATTTCCCAGAATGGTTTAAAGTTAGTCAGCATTTAAGAGGCTACTCTTTTACTGTAGGACTCCGGCTCAGCACTAATTTTTCTCCATTATAACATCATTCTATGATTTTACGGACAATTTTTTTTCCAACAGCAGAAATTCTTTTTCTTCTGAAAAATTATTCCTGTAATTTCCTTGAGGTTAGAAGTCATATTCTTTCTCTAGGGTTTAATCAATGCAATCAGTTCAGTCATCTCATTATGACATTAATATGACTAATATGTTCTTACTTTACAGTTTGTGGAATATAAATACAGGCTATGATATGGCTCTCACAGCTTCCACATACCATTATCACTGTTGGTGGTTCTTGGAAGATGCTTCATGCACTGAAGAGTGTACTGTACACTGTTTCTAATGTATTTAAATAACTAAATAAGAGCTGTAAGACTTTTAAAACCAGTATTTGTTTTTGATTATTGAGACCACAAAAGTGTGCTTGTGAGGGAGAAAGCTTGGGACCTTAGTTTGAGTTTGATGCGTGGTGTTACTGATCCAATCAGGTGGTGTGAAGAATGGTTAGACTAGAAAAAAACCAATTATTTGGATGTATTATTTTTCCTGTTCAAAGCCTAGAAAGGAGGAATGCAGCAAAAGGATTAATGGAGGATACAGTAATCTGCTGTTTAGCTGCTACTGGAGTCTGTCACCATCTCCTTAAAACAAAAGCCTGATTGTTTACTAAACTACTAAACCTGGAGGTTTGTTTCAATGACATGAATCTGGGCAAGCTGCTTTGACTGCTTCTGCAGGCTTTCATTAAGGTTTTAGTATTCAGTCACTGGACAACTTTTTTGAAGGTGAAGAAAGTTGTTCACTTTTTTTTTGTCCTTCAGAAGTGTTGGCTGACTTATTTTCTGTTACGTTTGACATACAGTCTCTCCTCCCGTAACTGAGGGAATACCAGAAAGTCACTTGAAACATAATTTATTAGTTGTTCTGTAACGTCGAGGATAATAGCTATTTTAGATGACTCCCAGGACCCTTCTGCCCAGAACAGAATTACCTCCTAGTAGAGTTGATGGGGGTTTGTCCAGCCTGGAGTTCTGCCCCATCATGCCTTGATCTTTTGCAGCTCATTGTCTAGAACAGCTTCTAAGTCTATTGTCTCCTTAGTTCATAGGGTAGAACTGATTATTTCCAGACTTGTTATGATTTCCAGACTTGTTATGAAAATTTCCTAATTTCAGTTTGAATTTTAAAACTTTTGGCCTGTTGTTTATGGTGTAAGAATTGGTGTAGAAAGGAGGCAAAGATATATGTGCTGGCATAAGGACGTCTAGTCAGGTCCATTTCCAGCTATATAGTTACCAAGCAGGAATAGCTTTAGTTTCAGCAGTAAGGAGGATTGGCACATTTCTTCCCAGAAGCACCCAGTTCAAGTACTTGCTCGGATTGTGATGTCAGCCAGTCACACCATCAGAAATAACTTAAATAGTTTCCTTGAGTTAAATGTCATGCTACTGAAAGCACAGCTGATGCCCCAGTGCAGTGAACTGAAAGCCACAGTAAGTGCACAGTAAGTGCTGTAATACTCTACTGATTCCCTGAGCATGTCCTCAGGTGAGGAGGGCCCATCATTCAAGCAGCAGGACTAGTACCAACTTCTGGCTTTCTTTTTTACCTCTGTGCAATTAGACCTTCTGCGTGGATGTACCTTATAACAATGTTTTATCCTTTAATGCACTAACTTAATTATCCACAATACCTTTTGAGTACATTGATACTTTTCTGTTGGTGTCAGGATTTGTGGAGGAGTTGATTTTTTTTTTTTTTTTTTTTTTGGTTGTTGTTTTTGTTTTCTTTTCCTTCTGCCGTGGTCAGTGGTAGTCCTCTATTTGGATATAAATTCTGTGGTTACTGGCTAACTTTGGAAGCAGCTTTTTCTTAAGACAAGTTGCATAACTGTAGGATTCTCCAAAGTTAGAGACCTGTTAAATAGTAGGGAGAAAGGGTTCCTGTAAGGATGGTTCTCCTTGTTGACTGCTGTTTGGCAGGTCAGGGGAGTACCTGGCTGTTCTGGTGCTTCCATTGCTAATGCATACTACTTTGGCAGAAGCCTGATGCATGACAGTGGTAGAGACTTTGTAGATTATCAGACAGCACCAGCTCTTCTCTGCAAAGCACAGCAAACCACTCAGGTAAGGTAAATCTCACCGAACAATGGAGTGGTTATTAATTTTGAAGATGCACAGAGTTTGCTTTTTTCACTTAACAGAAGACATGCTCTGATGTTGACTGTAATCCAAACCCCAGTAAGACAGGGATGGCCTCACAGAACACCTCTAATGCAGTGAAGGTGAGAGGGGTGAGCATTTGACCCTTGGCTTTAGGAGAGCTACTTGAGGTTTCCTTCAGGAGACTTCGGGAAAGCCACTGCCCATTTTATATTTTTCTGAATACTTCTTAGTTGTGTCTGGGGCCAAAATTCCTGTTACATGAGATGCTGCTTTTGTTGGGTATTAAACTTCATGCTCCTGACCAAGATGAGTGCTCCTAGAGTTTGCTGTTTTCAGCTTTGCAGTCATGAAGTATTTGTTTTCAAACATCATCCAAAACTTTGGAGGCTGCTTGCTCCACACCTTAGCTGGGGTGACTTCCTGGCAGGACTAGAGAAAAATGGGAGGTTGGTTTCCATCCACAAATGTATGAGAACCTCTGGAATGAGCCCAGGATGGAGAAATAGGAGCTCCTGGACTCAAATGCTTTCTCTGTTATTGATTTTCTTGGTGGCTCTGAGTAAACCCATTAAAATGTCTGTGCACTGGTTTCCTCATACATAAATCAAAATGCCAAAGTTTTCTACCTCTTAGTGGTGCTGGGAATTCTGAATATTCTCCTTAGTTATTTTCTCCTTAGAAAATTCTCTCTTAGAAAGAGCTTTGACAGGAACAGCAACAGCGTTGCACATAAAAACTGAAGCTAAAATTACCATCTGGATTTCCTGAACAGGCAGTATAGGTATATACTGTATGGAAAGATCCTGGGGTCTTTACCTCTCCAGGGGACCTAAGACTCAGCAAGCTCTGGGGTTTCTTCAGGGATGAGAAGAACCAGGAACTTGGCTTAGGTACTTGTTTGCTATGCTTTTGTTTCTGTTCCTGCACTCAGGCTTCGATATGTGCTGATGGAGGGTTTGAGTTTTAAACCGTTGAGGTGTAAGTCTGAGACTTGCAAAAGTGGCTTTGCAGTGTGGTGGTGATGGTAACTGCTTAATGTGCTGGGTGTGTCTGCTAGAGATTGGTCAGAAAAGGGTAACATTTTCCCTTTTAAAGTGATGAATGACTCAATTTGTTCAAGGAAAATGTTTGTGTTAGTTTGAAGATTCTGAGTTTTGCTTCGATTCAGGTGATTTCTGTGCATCTTGAATATGTTAAGGTTTAACTCCAAATATGGAATTTTGTACAAGTATTGGATCCTTGAAAATCCCATCTCCTGCAGAGAATTTAGTTATGTGAATGAATTAGGAAGCAAATAATGGGTTTAGATTACAAGTAACAAGAGGAATGGAAGATTTGATTTCTTATATGTGCTAACCTGCTTTCAGATTCTGATTTTTGTAAATCTATTTAGTATTAACTGAGTTAAAAAATAAATCTTGCAAATCATACAAAAACCATCAGGTTTCAAACATATCCCAAATATGTTTTAAGTAAATGTTATTTTATGCAGTTGCATTGCCTCCCTTGAGCAACTAGATCATCAATTCAATTAAATATCACCAACTGTATACAGGCTTTCACATCCCAGAAAAATCAGTGTTTGATCTATTGCTTCATGTAACATAAACCAAGGATCCCTGCTGACTTCGAGTTGGATCTTAAGGTTTGCTGTGTTGCTGTGCAGAAGCTCCTTGGTACACTACTGCTATTTAAGGAATACAGAATTTATAAATATCACAGTGCAATTTGTGGAACCTTCAAAACTGTACAGCACAATGGTCATGAGCTAACAAATAACAAGTGGTTCACCGCTCTATGGTCTTCCAGGTATCACCAGACTGTGTCTGAAAGCATAAAAAAATACTATGAGACCTGCAGCCTACTCAGGGCTTTTTTCCTCATTCATTGTGGAAAGAGCCTGTATCCCTCTTCCTCCTCCATGCTCTCTCGTAATTTTCAGGTGCTTTTTAGTCACAGCTGTGGTGTATGTCAGAGCATCCTAACAGCTGGGGCAGTATGGAGAGGCCATGCTTGGTAAGAAGCCTTTTCTGTGGCCTGACAGAAGCTACTGTGGTGTAGCTTGGGGGATACACAGCCAAGCTCTTTGGTGCACATGTTAAGCTCTGAGTGCTGAAGCCTTTCATGAGACTGCTAAACCACATGGTCACTGTTGAGGAATCAGCAATTTGGAGAATACAGTCTTAGAGAGTGTGTTGACCTTGGGAGTTGTGCTTATGAAACAGGGCACGGACAGTCATGAGTTTTGATTTCACGGTGAACTGCAGAGTGATTTTACTGTGTGGTGATCTGCAAATTTGAATGTCTGTCCAGAGCAGCCACAGAAGGTAGAAAAACCCCATAACAACATATGAAACAGAAATAGCTGACATTCTCCTAACAACAGGAAGGATACAAAGATGGATAATGTACAGAATCCCATCTCTGACAAGGGTCAGCAGCAGATGACTGGAGGAAACAGGCAGATGACATAGTTGAACGCAGCGGTGGGTTGACAGCACCCTACGTTAAAACCAGTAGTACAAGTAGGAGTAATGTTTCTTTGAATATGCTCTGCTCTGTTTTGATAAGTCTGCAGTGGTTGCCTTAAATTACTGTTTAGATCTCCAATCTACTCTTTGCCTTCTCCTTTGTATTGAGTAGATCAGTGAGATTTCATCTAAGTGGTTGAGAAAGTGTAAATGAGCCCTGTTAATATATCTTGTACTGAGTGAACAATCAACCCATCTGTCCCCCTTCACAAATGTGTGTTCAGTGCCTTGCACATCTTCAGCTGTAGGGAAAAGGCTCACTCACAATGATTGTGTTTGACTCCTGCCCTCAGACACTGGCTATTTGATGGGAATTACCCTCAGGTACATGGAACATGTGTCTAACTTGCTTGTAATACATTCTCTTCTGATGGATCAGGAGTGACTAGGCAGGAGAATTCTCAGTGTGGGGAGAGGATTGTTAAGTGCTTGGCTCTGACTCCCAGAAATGCAGTCAATAGCAGCCCTCTGTGCTTAGGCTGGTTTAACACTGACATAAGCATAAACACTTGTAGTTAAATGTACTCAGAATAAGATGAAAGAACCAAATAATTTTGAAGGCTCCAGAGGCTGTGTAATCCAACCACTAGCTCAGAGAAAGTCCAGTTAGTGCAGGCAGCTCAGGACTGTGCCTAATCAAGTTCTTAGTATTTCTAAGGATGGAGATTTCAGTCTCTCTGGGCCTTTCCTAGTGTTTGACCATCCTCAAGATGAAACATTTTTTTGTATAGAATGAGAATTTTTTGTATTCATCTGTATCTGTAGCCTCTCATCCTTCTGCAGAATTCTGAGAAGAATTTGGCCCTGTCTTGTCTGTGTTATTCCATTAAGTCACTAAAGAGATCAGAAAGATTTCCATTGAGTTGTCTCTCTCCTTGAGGCAGAATGAACCCAGTTCTCTCAGCCTCTGCACACACATCACCTACCCCAGTACCCTGAGTGTGGTGGTAGCTCTTTGCTGCACTCCCTCCAGTATGCTGAAGTCATTTTTATATGTGGGAGCTCAATACTGGACAGAGCACTCCTGATGTGATCTCAGAAGGGTCCATTAGGGGAAGAATCACTTCCCTCGGCCTGCTGGCTGCTTTCTTGCTAAAACAGCCAAAGATGCAGCTGGCCTTTGCTGAAAGGGCAGGCACTGCTGACTAGTGCTCAGCTTGTCCACTGGGACCACAGGTCTTCTTGTGAAAAGCTTCCTTTGAGCCAGCTGGCTCCCAATGTGTACTGCTGCATGGAGTAATTTGGGTGGCTGTTTGCTTGCAGGCGTATAGGGACACATGGTTCGCTTACTGAAGTACAGACGCACATTGCTTCTGCAAGAGGCTCTGCTTAAAGGAGACCTTTCACTTGAGAATGTTACGTGCACAAGTTGCAATACTGTGCTGTTTTGTCACCATTATTTTGTGCTGTGAGGACAAAGATTTTACTGTGTTTTCCAAGAATGGCTATGACAACAAGTATTTTCCCTTCAGTCTTTTACAAATAAATTCTGGCTAATCTTTATTAGGATTACTTAATGAGACAAAATGAAGCAGAAAAGTGCTATTAATGTCAATGGAAATAGCACCAGCATTTGCCTTATGCAGTGATTTGTAAGCAAATAGCTTGACTGCATGTATCATCTACTGCTCAGCCTCACTTTCACAGCTGGGAGTCAGGTGCTGCAATGGAGTGGTGGTGGGGACCTGTCCAGACTCTATTACAGGTACCATTTTCCCCCAGATGGCACTAGCCAGCCCTCCTGAAAGCTTTCCTATCACTGTCCTGTATTTCTTCCACTGGATAAAATCAGGGTGTACAGCTGGCTCAAGTCACATAAGCGCAATACAGCAGCAGAACTGGCTTTGAGTGACTGGAACCCCAGGTACTGGGAAGCAGACCTCTAGCTCACACAAAGGATTTTCATGGTATTCCAATGTGCTTCCAGTTGCTAAGAAATTAGTGCAGTGGCTTTTGTTGTTGTACATAAGAGATTTCTTTGTGAGGAAATATTAAATGTCATGTGCTGTGAATAATTCTCCCATGTTTATTTTTGCTGTTTGAAAAAGACGTGCTTATGTTGTACAGATTTCCTGGATAAGGTGATCAGACAGGCAAAGTTCTCAGATGTGTTTACCAGCAACATTACTTATATCTGTGGACAAAATGTTTTATGTGGACTTCCCTCAGGCTCTCAGAGAAGGAATCTGTAGGACACTTCATGTGGATCTCTTGTTTGCTTGGTTTCTCATTCAGTTGAAAGAAAGGGGCAGCTCTGTTAGGATTATGTTCTGGTGTCTCTCTTAAATTTCCTGTCAGATAGGTTAAGGTAAGTTCAGATTGCAGTAGTGCTGAATCTAAATACTGATCTTTGCGAAATGTTGGGTTTTTTTAATCAGCACATATGTGGTGGTGATGTTGTGAATAGTAGAGCTTTCCATCCTTCTCCTAAAAAGGATGTGAAATGTCTTATAACAGTCCTTAAATGTGCTTTTCCTAGACTCCACTGCATACTGTTGAGTGGTCCCTATGGTGACAGTGCTGCAGTGAAACTAAAAACACAGCACTGAAATTCATCACTACGGAGGACCCTGCAGTTAATTCTCTTGGTAGCCATATTACAAAAGGAGCTCTACAGTTATTAGCATGCCTTGATATTTAGCTCTATAGTTAACATGCTGTGGGATGCTTAAATTTCATGACAACCTTAAATCTCTTCTTGGCTGACTGCTGAATAATTCTTTTGTTTCCCTTCCTTTCCAGCGCGAGATGAGAACATGGCCACTTTCCGTGGTTCCGAATACCTGTGCTATGACCTGTCGCAAAACCCCATCCAGAGCAGCAGCGATGAGATCACTCTCTCCTTCAAGACATGGCAGCGCAACGGGCTCATTCTGCACACGGGCAAGTCAGCCGACTACGTCAACCTGGCCCTGAAGGACGGGGCGGTCTCCTTGGTCATTAACCTGGGGTCCGGGGCCTTTGAGGCCATTGTGGAGCCGGTCAATGGCAAGTTCAATGACAACGCGTGGCACGACGTTAAGGTGACACGCAACCTGCGGCAGGTAATGGTGAAGGGGAGAAAACACTGGGGAGAATTTTGTTTTGTTTTATTGGGACAGGCAGATGGGAGAGAGCAATGGAGAAATGGGAAAGCTCAGTGGTATTGCTAGAGTTTCTCTACCTATTCTGGATCTCGGTGCCTAAAGGACAGTGAAAAAACAGTAGTTGGGAATTTATCCTTCCTGCAATATCTTTATTTCCACTTTATCAATTTTCTATTTTTTTCCCAGTTTGATTTAATAAAAAAAACTTGTGACATAACTTTACTTTCATCTCTCTTCTCCTTTTTTCTTTTTATGTTCTCCCTTTTAAATGTTATTATTTCCTTAATTATGATTCAATCTTATCAGTAATATTCTTGTTGCATTTAATTACTGTGGGAACAGAGCCTATTTCCAACAGCCAACGCTCTACACTCTCTCCTTTTTCTTTCAGTTTTGTTAATTGGTTTAACCATTGCCATGATGTCACAATTCTAATTCTTAAAGTCTTGTTTTTCTTTTCCTTTTCTTTTGTGTGTGCATATGAATGTGCAGGTGTGCAGGCTGGTGGGTATGTGTGTAATTATTTTAACTTTATAGCTTTGGAATTAATTGGCTGGAGTCTCTCTGAGTCTTCTTGATTCTCTGTTCTTCTTTTCTTCTTTTTGATTTTTTCCCCTTCTTTCTATAATGAGGTTCTACTTTATTTCTTGTCTCTACCTTGAGACTCTTCTGTTGGCTGTGAGGACTGGAAAAGTGGAAGGATCAAAAAATCCCAAGCAAACTCAGATCAATCCAACACCCTACAATTCCACTTTGGAAAAGTTTTTCTGATTTTACCACTGTAATTTTGCACATCTACATGCTGCTTTTCCTAGCAGACAACTGTATCAGGTGACGTATTTGGTTGTAGGCTAGTCTTAAAATCCTGAAGCCTTTCTCATGAAATATAAACTCAGACATAAATAGATAAGATAAAATTAAATAACTTTGCTCTGAAAGGTGGTAAATACATCAAGTTACTAAGGCCCATCTGCTGCATGATAAATGAAGTTTACACAGTGAATAGGAGCTATTTGGTATCTTGCTGATTGGTAGAGGAGCAGAAATAACTTGTCAACTAAGATTTAAAAATCAATTTGTGAATACAATCTGAGCTGTTTATTTTCTCATTAATGTCAATATTAACACAACCTTTAATAGCTTTATATAAGTTTATACAATGTAATTAGTGGTAACATGTTACAGTAGCTAAGATCAAATGTGTCTGTGAGTATAGGATAATCAGTGCCAGGGATCAGAAGCAGTCTCTACTAGTAGATGTCAGTGGATAATTTATCTGTTATCAGGATTTCGTGTCTTTCTTTTCAATATTTGGGTGTGGGGCTGAAGATTTTTTTGTCTTTCCCATGTAAATCCCTGTATTTCTACATGTTTAGGATGTCTGGGTCTGACAAGAAGTCTGTCATCAAACTTTCATGAGGCTATGGAATTCTTACCTATGGAAAAAAATCAATCTGTTTTCAATAGTTTATATGCAGAAGCAAATTTCATTTCTTATGCAGTGGATGGGTCTTCATGATCCTATTTTTTCCAAGCTTTCCCATCAGCAGAGTAGAGGGAGATGCACCAACTAGTCTAGGTTTGTCAGTCTGGAAATGCCAGAATATATGGCTTTATTTGATACGGGTTTTTTTTTATTTTTAGGTAGTTTCAGAACAGCTGGTCCTTGAATATCTCGGTAGCACTTATTGGCCATTTTAGTTAATCATACTTTTTACTTTTCATTGGGAATCAATTTCAGTGGGCAAATGTGCCTGAAGCAAAATGAATCCATGCTGCATGCCAGGATTGGTTTGGATCTTGAAGAAGCAGAAAGTGAAGGGTCACAAACAAAACTGTGGATGGGAAGCTGTCACAGTCTTTTCTTAATATTTTAGCTAGTGATTTTTTAATTGCTTCACAGAAGTGGACCAAGGAAATGGAAATCTGTCTATGCCTTTTCATATTTGATGAGACCAGGGCAGTACTTTGGTGATTGTTAGAAAGCAGGTAGTCCCTTGCCAAAGCATCGTAAATTTTTAATCCTCCTGATCTATTCACTGTGAATGTTTTTAAGTGATCCTGAATTCTTAAATGGTCCAACTTGACTGGGCAAGAGAGAGCATATTTTAATGAGATGGATGGGTTCTTTCCAAAGAAAGGCCAGTCTTCAAATCAAATTACATTTAATTAGCAGAGGTGATTTGGGGTCCAATTTTATAGTTAAACATGACAGAATACAGTTCAACCAATAAATATCAATAAGGCTGGACTTTTTTTTAGTCATCTTTTCCCTGGATACTTGCATTTTAACTTCTGATCTGTCTCAAAATTAAGACATTGACCCAGAACCTAAAGCTGCCCAGATATTGGAATTGATGAGGCCTTGAGGCAAAGCAATCACGATAGTCCTAAAAGTTGGCATCCATTATAATTTTGTATAACCTAAATAATTTTGTATGTAAAAGATTATTGGCTCTATGTCTTTCCTGACATAAATTCACCTGTAATGTTGCAGTATAATATAGTTCACTTGAAAGTCTTGTTTCCAACTGTGCTCAAGTTTCCTCAAAAAAACCCATTTCAAAACCAAACAGAAAACCCCAGCGAAATACATTGCCTCTGAATGTTGAAGCTTTATAAGAAAATCAGTAGCCTCTTTGTAATTGGTTGAAAATATTGCACTGGAGATAAATATATTTCTCTTTAAAATGAACTTTAAAAGCAATAATTTAGAAATTCCAAGAATATTATCTAAATCTAAGCAATTCCAGCTAAATGGACTATCAGCAGCTTCAGATGCCATCTAATCTTTTCCTCTGCTTTTTTGGGGGCTAAGAGAAAGGGGAGGAGGATTTGCATAATTTTTTGGCTGTTTCTAGAATTAGAGTGGAACTTTAAATAGTTGGACTTTTGCCCAGTACTTTTTGGAATTGTTAAATGTTTCGTAGCTAAGCTGGGAGAGTACTAAGGGCTGCTTTTTTTTAGATCAAATGACTATCACAGCAGTTAATTTCCTTAGAGACAAACCAAGTGAATCCACAGATTCCCTTGAGTAGTGATTGTTAATGTCAAAGCAAATCTCCTTGTTTATTTATCTTATTATTTCAGTTAAAACTAAGCCCTCTTTCTGTCTTGTGAGAAACCTTTACTTAGAAGTAGGATCATGGCTGCATTTTACTGGGGCTTTCAGAGCTTGTTTGGGGCAGTGTGGTCTGGTGGGAGGAGGAGCAGAGGAGACTGAAGGTCAGACTTCCTGTGTCTGTCTTCAGGTCTGCTGCTGACACTGTCTCATTTTTAGCATGCTCTTCTCCATGTCCCATACTTCAAGTCCCTTGTTTGTAAAAATAAATTTACTAAAACGACAATTTGCTGTGAGTAATACTTCCTTGGTGAAGAATTCAGGAGTTTGTGCTCATTATACCCAAGTACAGAGTATTATTAATTCATTCCAATTGGCAAATAACCTTGGGACTTTATGCTCAATGCCACAAAGTCTTCAGAAACTTACTTGCCTAGTCAATGCACAACTCTGAAGCCTGCAAGCAGATGGTTTTTACATGAGGCAGCGTAGATCTTGTAGATAGTTCTTGCCAGCTTCAACTGGAACAAGGACTTGGAGCTTCCACAGGTTGCCCTTCCCTATTAACACTGAACCTAGTCACAATGCAAAATCTACTATAAAGATCTTTAGTTCCTCAAATGCTAAAAAGCAAACAAGATGCAATGTGTAGGTTCTAACAGTTGGCATCTGCATGCCTTGGGACAGGTTAAAAAAGATCTACTAAACCAAACTGACTGGTAAATTCTCCTAGCTCCTGTGTAATAGAGATGTAGTGTAACAGAAGGGATGCTAAATCTTGTCAATCTTTTGTCTTCAACCTGGACACAAGCAACACAATTCTTTCTATACAATTCCTCGACATGTTGCTCCCTACAGTAGGAGAGGTTCAATTCCTTTATCTTGGATGACAGAAGTGAGCTACAGGCAAACAGCCAAGCACAGGCCCTGTTATGTCCTCCTCCTGAAAGTCACAAACTCAGCTGTTGTAAAGAAACCTGCAGACTGGGAAACTTGGAAGGAAGACATAGAGTCTTGGACTCATCTTCATCTGTATCCTCCAGTCAAAGGAAGTACTGGCCTGCTTGTGATACTCTGCAACACTTGAGGGTAGTGAAGCTTGGAAGAGGAGCTGGCATGTTGGTGGGTGGTGGCGGGTGAAAGAAGGGAGTCGTGGTTGGGTTTGTGCTGAAGGGGCAAGCTGTGTACTCTGTGTGTGTATCTCTGAGAGTAAGGTTCTTGTTTGAGGGAAGCACCTTGATGAGCATTTGAAGAGTAAGTATTGCACTGTTTTAACTTTGCTTCAGGTTTGGATAATGTATGTGAGGGTTGAAGTTAATGACTAATACCAGGGTGGGAAGAGTAGGCAGCCCCCTCTTTCTTTACAGTCTAGATGGCATGGTTCCCCATAGAGTCCTGGTCATATTGTCCTCTTTCTCACTTTGTGTGTCTCAGGTGCCCCACGCCTTTTTTTGAAAAACTAACACTAGACCATTCATGCAATGTGTCATTTTTACTAACCAACTAATGTACTAACACCCTAACGACTCATCTTTGCTTTTAGTTATTTTAATTAACAATCGTTCTGTTCACGATTTTTTAATTTCCTTTCTTCCCCCTTTTCCGCAAAGCACTCAGGCATTGGACACGCTATGGTAAACAAACTACATTGTCTGGTAGATATCATTCTTATTGTCTCTTTTTTTGGGTTTGCCGTGTGTTACCTGCCTTTTCCTCCCCCTACCCGCTCTTTTTCCCCCCTCCTTTATACTTACTGCTTCCTTTAATTTTATTCTATTTTCATTGAAAACACTTTTTTCCCCCTTCCTTTTTTTTTTTTTTTCCTCTTTTTGAATAGAAAAATGAGCATCAAAAGCAACTAACACAGCTCTTCTGGAAATGGGGTTTGGACATTTCTTTCATTGCTTTCTTCACCTGTCTTTAGTTCTTCTTTTCCTTTCTGGTGATAAATTGTTGGGGTTTTTTGTCCCTTGTTTTTGAGTTTAGATTTCTTTCTTTTGTTTTTGTTTTCATTTGGCATTTTTTCTTGGCTTTTAGTTTGGATTTTTTTTTTTTTTTTTTACTCTGAAGGTTTCTAGATCAGAACCACTGCAGGGCCTCTAGTCCATGGTGGTGAAGGCTCTCTTTTTGTCTCCCCCTTTTGTTGTGACAATGGCTATTACAGGCAAACTGGCCAGAGTTGTCCTCTTTCTCCTGATTTCCCCCTACTTCCCTCCCTCTGCTTTCTCTCCTCCTTCTCCCTCTTGCTCTCTCTCTCACTTTCTCTCTCTCTCTCTGACCTCTACCTGCGTGGCCAACAGGAGCTCAGCCGGTTGTTTGTTTCAGTACACACTCTGCATGGCATGTCCACGTCTGGTGACTCGCCCGTCTCCTCCTGGCCTCGATCTATTTTCCTCCATCTTCCCTTGAAACCACTAACAACATCTAAGCAAAACACATAAAATTCACTTCCTCCTCTCCCAACCTCTCCTTCTGTCACCCTTCACCCTCCATGTGTTTGTGGTCAGAGATTTTGGGGACATTTCTGTTTGGGTTTTTTTTTGTTATAATGGAGTTTGTTTGGTATTTTTATTTTTGATTGCATGTGAGTGTGAAATGGTTTTCTCTCCCTTTTTCTTCTCCTCTCTCTTTTTTTCTTCCTGTCGTCTATCTGGGCCTCAGATATATTGGCATGACATGTCAAAGTGCAGTGTGTGCACGCTTTGTATCTTCTTTCTTTCTTTCTCATATCTGCTTCTATCACATTTGTTGGTGTGTGGTTAATTTATCTTGATTTATTTGATTTTATTTTGATTTATTTTCTTCTTATATTTTTGTTATGGGTGAGTTTGTAAATTTTTTTTCCTTTTTTTGTCTTTTTTTTTTTTGTGGGTGGTGGGTGTGTGTCTCTCCAGGTACATGGCATGCACATCCATAATGTATCGAAAGTGAGTTCCCTCTCCCCCTATCCCTGAATGCATGATCGTCAGTGTGCCATGAGCAAAAGAAACTTAAAAAAATAAAAAATACCAACTTGTCTTCATTAGTGTTTTTTTTTTTTTTACTAACAACCATAACTAACTGTAATCATTAAAATAAATTCTAATTAATCATAAAATCAGCTAATACGAGAAATGTCTTTCAAGGACAGTTATATTTTCTGGCCTGAATAGATGGAAAGCATCTGGATGGATAGGCTGCTGGGTAAGCCTGAGAGTGCTGATGCACCAGAAAGGGGAGAAGCAGATGCTGAAGCATTTCTCTGTGGGAAAATCAGACCAGAAAATAGAGCTTGACTGAAATAAAAAAAAATGCATACCAAATCTCAACAAAATCCTTAATAAAACTGGCATAAAATTATAGGGGAGGTAAGTTGTTCTGTTCAGGATTGTAAGGTCATTGCTGGGATTTTCTTTGTCCATTGTGTCCCTCAAACAGGTGACAATCTCTGTGGATGGCATCCTTACCACCACGGGCTACACACAGGAGGACTATACCATGCTGGGCTCGGATGACTTCTTTTACGTGGGAGGGAGCCCCAGTACTGCTGATTTACCTGGGTCTCCAGTAAGCAATAACTTCATGGGCTGCCTCAAAGAGGTAACTATTTCAAATTAATTCTTGTCTCTGTGCTTTTGATTTGTTAAAGTCATCACTCTTTCCTGCCTTACACAATCACTTCTTTCCCTGATGCTTAATTTTATACTGATAACTGGAACAGCTCTGTAAAGAAAAACTTGTCATTCATCTGGACAGAAGGCTGGAAAACTCATGAGCTTAAGTGCAGAATCATACTTCTAGTGCTTGGATTACAGAAAAAATGCTCATGGTAGTAGGAGAGGTGTCTTCTCTAAGCTGTTAGCCCTTCAGAAGAAAGCATTACTATCTTCTACGCACTTAGGCAATAGCCATCACATAAAGGCAAATGGTCTTTGATTACTAAGTAGCATTTTGAGATGAAAAAATCATAATCAGAAGCTTATTTAGGATACTTTTTAAGGTCTTCTATTTCACCTGGGAGTATAGTTAGATCTAAATTTTCCAGGAAGATACAGAAATGGAATAAAACAGAAAAATAAAAGTTGAAGGTAGCATAAAAAGTGTAAATTTTGCAAGGAGAATGTAGCATGAGGGTGTAATGGAGGCATGGCAATCATGTGGCATGTGGACATGAAGTGTACCGTGTGTTATGATATGATTATTGAGAGACACCATCTCCTCGAATTAAAGTGTAAACAAAACCATATGCTGAAGTCAATAGTATGGATTTTATTGAACAATAAAATGTGAGGTAGAGAGATAGAAAGAAGTATAAAAGAGAAAAAAGAGAGAGATAGATTAAGCAGAAAATAGTCACCATCTATGCATCCAGTGCCATCCCGTTGGTCCTTCTTCACCCTGGGCTTCTCAGTGGTGGGGGGCCTGAGGTCACTCAAAACTTTTCCCTATTTATATATCTTTGCAGGCAAAGGAATTAATGCTCATTGGTTACACACTTTTATTCTATTGGTTAAATGATTCCCTCGCTTCTAATGCTAATTAGTCCTATGCTCAGTCTTTCTGTTTTTTTTTTAGTTGGTGGGTTTCTTGAGTTGGTGGGCTGTGAGTCAGTGGTCGCAATCTCTCCTTGATGGAATTACCTTTTACCCAGTCCAAGCTGATTCAGCACACTTGCTTTCCTTGTGGCCCATAAATTCTGCATTCTTTAAGTCCATTATGAGTTATACATTCTCCTCTCACAGATTTGTTTACCTCCCCCTAGGCTTTAGATAACACCTGGACAATAGAATCACCTCTATCTTATTTCAAGTTCTGAGTCATAGTGGCTTAATTTACAGTCCAAATTCCTGGTATCCATGGAGGCATATTTGGGGAAGGGATTGGGAGGTGGGGGGTTCCCTCAGTGGTCATAGATGCCATCTGTCCCATAACTTGGGGTGATCTTTGTTTGACTGGGGATATGTATAGGGGAAGTTGCTTCTTTACAAAGTTTGCCACAGTGGGAAGTTTTGTCTGGATGCATTACCCAGGATGTGCTGACCAGACCTCACCTCTGCATGGAGTTAGCACCATCCTGTTACTCCGTTCTGTGCTCATCTCATGGCAAAGTCGTTATGTGGCCTTAACAGCGTTTGAGGCAGGCAACTGTGATCTTCAAGTCCTTACACTGTGTTGCTAAGTCTGTGCACTTGAGTGGCTGCGTTGGTCAGGAAGAGCTAGCTGGTTTTAAAAACTGTGTTGTCTTACTCTGGCCGGCTGCACTTGTCATATAGTTAATCCACAGCTTTGAGAAAATTCACGCATGGGTAATAGAGATTGGACTGCCTGGCTAGCAGCAGGAACCAGAATAGTGATCCTTGGGAAAGAAAAACCAAACCAAACCAGCTAAAAAAAGATGAGTTCAGTCCAAATCCCAAACTTCGTTTTGGTGCTGCCTTGCAGTCATCTTTTGTCTTCTTCTCTCTTCTAATGTAATTTGTGATTATTACTCTGATTAATGGGGATACACATATTGATGTCTCCACAAAGTGTTATAAAAATCTTATTGAAAAAGAAGCTTAAGTTTTCTGTCAGTTGGCTTCCTAGCTAGCCTGGAATAAGAGTTTCTTGCGAGAGTTTTCTCCTTAAGGTTATGATCTACAGTAATGCTGTTTATCATAGGGTGTGGCTGGGTGGATATAATCTTATTTGCAACCCAGAGGGTTGTCGCAATTTCCTCTTTGTATGGACTTTTAATATTAGAGGGAAGGTGGAGCTGAGATTTCATACAGGAGTCATGGAAGCAGCAATGCTGAGCTAGGTGTTGTTCTGTGGCTGTAACTGCCTTGACAAGTCATCATCCTACTGATGCTCCACTTGTGGTGTCACGGTTTGAATGTTATGTGCCAGGCCTCTGATGTGAGGAAGAGTTGCCAGAGTCTGAAGCTGCTCTCCTGTCTGACTTCTGGAGTAAAGGGATGTAAATATGCTAGAGAGAGCGTGTGAGCTTCTTATATAGGAAACGAAACTTCACTGCTTAAATACAAACTGTCACACAGAGATTAAATCCTTCTGGTTACATCTGTAGAGCACTGGGTCTGATTTTCCTAGGCGCTGAGTATCCCAGTTTGATTGAAATCAGGAGGAGATACAGCTTCTTACTGTCTCTTTAAATCAGGATCTTAATTTTATTTATGGATGTTATGAACATAACACTTAGCAGAGGCCATTTTTATGTATGCTCTAAGTCAAGCCAATGGAGCAAAGAAAGCAGTGACAAGAAAATCTTTAGCAGCTTTGTTATTTATATAATCATTTGTATTCTACTAGCTTGCACAATGTGCTAAGAGCCACCAACATACTCATCCCAAACTCATAATGCTTTGTGAGAGGAAAAACCCAAGCAACCACTTAAGAATTAGAGGAAGAAAACAGACAATCAGAATGTGCTTTGTAATCTTCACTTGACTAGGCAATGACAGGAGATATCTATGAGCAGATGACTTGACTTGCTGGCTGCTTTAGAGCTATAGTCTGCTTAAAAGCAACCCACTTTATAGTAGTGGTCCAGTCATGCTTTCAGCCAGGTTTGATCCTGGAGGAGGCAAAACTGGGTTAGTGCAGTGCTTGCGTGCTTATAATGTGTCTGGTTCCAGAACCAGCTATGGAGAACTTCACTTGGTTTTCTGCATAGCTTGTCAGCATATTTCATAAATCTGTCCCTATAGCTTATGTTTTAAGATTATATGTTTTCCTCTGTGGCCAAAAAGGATGCTCAGTCTCTCATTAGCCGGTACTGGAGGAGGTTGGGTTTTTAACAAAAATTCTAAGCTAAGAAAGTTAGATGAAGGGGTAGGATAGACTAATAGCAAATATTGTTCCTTTCAGCTTATGCTTTCTAGCAGAGCAACGCTCTTCTTTAATAGTAAGGCCCTAGCTATGCAATTGCCTGTTACCAGAGACACAGCACATCCCTGAGTGGATTGCACTGTTTGTAACAGTGGAAAACATCCTGCCAAGCCCTGTACTGATCTCTTGAAGGTGTTAAAGCAGAATGATCTATTCCTACTCCTCTGCATTCATTCAAGACTGTCTCTAGGGATGTGTTACTTTCCTAGGAAGGCAAAGGGATTTATGCAGACTTTGAGGTGAAACTTTCAGCCTTTCCCCTGTAATCTCTTGTATTTCATCTGGACTGCATCAGTCTGAGAGTACAGCAACCAATTTGCTCATGTTGGGGCTAAGAGGGCTCCTTGAGTGGAGCATTGCCTTCCCACTTCTTTTGAGATGACATGCAAGTGCTGAAGTGCCAGGGGCAGAGTGCCTAATGACCATCTCTGCCCCTTTGCAACAGGAAGGGACCTCTCCACTCAGCAGGGGCTGGTGGGAGGAGGGGGGGCAGCTCTGGCAGGGTAGATACTTAATGTGAGCAGAGTGTAAGCCTTGGCTAGAAGGAATTGGTGTATAAGAATGTGTTCCTGACAAGGAATTATAGTCTCAGGGCTCATCTTCTGTAGTATCTATATAGTATTTCCTAAAATTAATCTAAATATCTAATTATCTAGATGTTTTCTTTAGGTCAGACAATTTCTGACCTAATGGTACCTCCTTTCACCATCCTCATGAGCCGATTCTCATGTCTCTTCTTCCCCTTGTGGCTACAGGTTTTGACTGAACAGGTTCCACTAAGTTGCTAACAGTAATATACCTAAATCATAAATACAAGTATTTAATGTGTAGTTCAGGTTGTGATTTTTCCTCTATTTTCATTGGAATTAAAGATTTCCCTATGTTGGGTAAACCATGTTTGTTTTGCATTTCTCCGTAGCCATCCTGGCAGTGTTGCAGCACACCTGACACTGTAATGAGGGAACAAGACTGGAAAATAGTCATACAGAATATGCAAATAGGGTAATACACAGACATGAAACACGGACATTGCATTGTAGTTACATAGAATCTAAGGCTTTTTGGACCTTCATTCTTAAGAAGAATCATTCTAGAGGAAATCTGGGGGGAAGCTGGTGTATTTCCTATCATGGATGAAACCAGATATAGAGATGGGGATAGGAGAAGATACAGGAACACATCTTGAGACAACTGAGCAGAAATAATTTTAATGGGAGTCAGGGAGGGCATGTCAGTGCTTTAACAGAGTGATTGTTAAACAGGGAGAAGCACTGACTGAAGCTGGAAAGGGAAGAGGATCCATTAATGTGTTTAATGACACTTGTATGTCCAGAAAGAGTTAGGACAAGAAAGGTAGCAAGAAACAGCTGTGTTTTGCATGTAATGAAGCGCTTCAGGGAGGAGTTTTCAGTAATCAAGGATGGAGATGGAAAGTGGCAGGGTGGGAAATTTCGCAGTGTGGGCAAAGAGGGGAAAATGGTATTTCAATATCCAGTTGCTAGGGAAGGGAGAGAATCAGAATATTTCCTGGGATTAGGGAGCCAGCCATTCAGATTTGATTTCATTGGAGCAGGACTTAAATGGTACAGATGGAAGTGCTTTAGAGGAGCCTAAGGTGGTCCCTAGAGAACAGATATTCATGAGAGAATTTAGAAATCTTCACATTTTTCTATCAATGCTTTATTAAAATCTCAATTCTGAAAAATGTTGATTGGTACTAACAGCTTGATGGATGCAGTGAGGCTTGCAAATGGGTGGAATATGACAGAAATTATTACAGGGGTCAGGCACCATCTGGCTGTGATGGGAGAAAGCTGTGAAAGCTTAGATCATTTCTGTCTGCAATTTAACTTCTAGGAGCCAGATTTTAAAATGGTTCATGAGTGTGCCCAGTTGCTGTATGTAAATCTCAGATGCAATCTGCAAGCCAGGTCTTTTTCAGGACTATTTGATGTATAGTGATGATGTGGTTTCTGTTTGGAGATGAGTTTTTCTGTCTGGAGTGTCACACTTCGGAGGAGGCTAAAGGTGCAGATGGAAGGCAGCCTAAAACTGGAGGCAGAGAAAAACAGGAAAACAGGCAGACAGAGAAAGTTGTAGTTGTAAGAGCCCCTCCCTGGGCCCAAAAGCTTTTGGGTGCCCAAGATTCCCTTCCACAGCAGTGATTTAACAGAGCCCCAGGAATGCATAAGAGGAGAGTCAGGAATCAACAGTGTGGGGATTACACTGAGGAACAGTGGAGGAAGTTACCACATGAATGGCACTAATTGCCCACACATGTTAATCCAATACTGCTGCTCCAGCTGTCCTATTGTGTTTGGGCCTGTCTGCTTCTTATCTGTATTATTTAATGAATTTAACATTTGAAAAAGAAAGGGAGAGGCTAGTGGCACTATCTAGAAGCAGACAAAGCATGGCCAAGGATTGAATATGATTCCACTCCTCAAAATATTACTTGTTCTTAATCTTGGTCTCTCATTAGTGTTCTCTGCAAGAGCATTCCAAATAGATCAGATGATGATTATGACCCTGGTTCCTAAGATTGCATATCCAGAGGTCCGTAAAGTTTTTGGTTGCCTCTCACTCTTAAACTTCCAATTGCATTGCTGCTGCTGTGGATCAGTCTCCTGTTGAAGCTGTACACTGTGTGTCTTGAGAGTCAAGAAACTGGGACAGTCAGTCATTTTCTCTGTGCATCTGCACAGCATCCAACACAAGGCCTTCATCAGGTTTTTGAGTGCCACTGTTGTAGCAACATAAAACAGTGGAGATGCAGGCCAGCATTTTGAGTAGCTGCTGATGACATTCTTAAGCTAATAAGAAAAAGCCCCACTTATTTCTGGAAAGATTTAATTTGGAGGTGGGAATGGAGGCCTTTGGAAATTGAGAGCAATACGATAGGAGGCAAGATGCGGAGAGAATTCTGAGTAGACCAATACATGGGGAAGGAAATACGATAGTGTTTTCTCATTGGGTAAGGCTTATAAGCTTAGGTCTGGGCTGGTTTGCATTTGGTATTTCTGTATTAGCTCAGAGTCAGAAGGGATATATGGTTGGTCATTTCTCAGGTTACTGTCTTGCTGCCAACACATATTGGATGCTTGGGCAAAAATCCTGAAAGACTTTGTGGTACACAGTGTAGAATAGCTTTTGCTTTCATGTATGAGTATGGGAAATGACATGAGCCAAGGTGAGCAAGGGGCATTCTGAACCGAGCAGCTGAAAGCTGAAACACCTGTCTCTGGACTTGACAGCCCTGATAAAAAAGCAACATTTTAAGAAGGACTATTTAAAACCAAACTTTTAAATCTTGCTAGCAGAACTTATGCTGCCTTGCCAGGCCTCTGCCATTCTGCCAGAAGGAGTTACATGTGCTTCCCTTGTTTTGCTTGCCTATAGGTTTACATATGCACACCATTCTGTATCCATAAAAGATTGGATGTGTTAGCCTCTTTTCACAGGAGTAACTACTAAAGTGAAATAGGAGAAAAAGTATAACACTATTTCTGTCAAACCAGGCATAAGTTAAGTAAGTCTTCTATGGTTCATGGTCTCAATGCTAACATTTAGTGATGAATTTCAGCCTCTCTGGAGGAGGCACTTGATTCAGATGATTTTCCTTGTAGCATTTTTAGGGAATCATTTGGCAAGGGTGGGAGAAAAGAAGAATGTGTTTGTCAGTCTTCCCAACACAGAAAGTCTGTGCTCATACTGTGAGCCAGAAAGAAAGGAAGAGGATACAGATTTCTAGGCAGTATCCATGAGTCATGGGAGATGAAAGGTCAGAGGTAAGCATACACAGAGGAAAGCATCCCATGGTACAGTAACACAGTGTCAACTTTTGACTGTTAATTCATCTGAAGGAGTCAAGGCATTGAGGAACAAACGTAGCCATCCCTGGAACATCCCGTAGCCATCTTTAAGCTTTTTCCTATTTAATGCTTTAATAATATTAGCTGATAGGACCCTTCAGACAAAGAGTTCAGTAGGTAATTTTATCAAAGTGACCTCAGAGATTTTGTCTCCTTTCAAACCATCAGTTAAAATACAGTACCAAAGGGCGTAAATGTCATTATCCTCTTCCTTCAAATGCAACGGAGGCACAGGTATGATGTGTCTTGGTCAACATCGTAGAGCCTGCCATTGGTAGAACAATAGATAAGAGGGAAATCCTACCTAGCGCTCTTTTTGTTTCTCTTCCACCTGGCAGGGATAGCCCATGTCTTCCATACAGAGTCACAACTCATTGATGTTCTTACTGGGGAATACTAGAAGTCATTACATCAAAAGTCTATCTTAATTTGGCAGCTGAATGGGTATGAAATGCCTGCCTACTTGCTCTTAAGAGTCAACTCGGATAAGGAAATGAAGGACAAGTCCAGAACAGACCCTTCTTCCAAGCAATCTAAGTTGAGGCTGCGGAATGTTCAAATGAAGATCAGTCCTGACAAACAGTTGGTGTTGCAGCTCATTTTTGAAAGTGAGCAGGATCTGATGGGCATTTCTCAGCTTTGCGCTGTTTCTGTTGGATTTCAGTTCAAGACATTAGGAATTACATCATAAGGGCAGCACATCTTGGGAGATTTCTTCCATGTGTGACCAGAATGGAAAACGCTTTTCCAGTTACATATTCAGTTTAGGCTTAAACTTGAACTGGATTTGGAGAGACTCTTAATTGCAGTATATGTTGCTCTGGACATTTCAGAGGGTAATATTTCACTTTCTCGTGTTCTCACATTTTTATTAAGGATTAATGGTCTGGCCCTACAGGAACTACAGTCCATAGTCTTGTCCAGTGTATTTGTGTGCTGCCAGAGCTGCAGCTTTGCTTTATCAAGGGGGTTATTCAAAGCCTCCGTTCCTTATGTAGCATCGCCCTTGCCTCCTCTACCAGAATGAAGTTTCTGATAGCATTATTGTCTTGCTTCAGGCATGACACAGAAAAGAACTTGGTCACCTTGGCTATATGCAACTATAACAAGAGTTTTGCTGGCATAATGATATTGAATGAATGTTGCAAAATAACACAATCTAACCTCAGTTATTGATCAATCTCTTTCATCAAATGTTTCTGGATACATAGAAAAGTGGAAGAGTAATGCACTCATGACATATCTGTAGAAAGTTTACTCATAACCTCATATATCCGTGAAAAGTATTCCTGTTAAGCAGGAAAACAATTTAAAATTGCTTCATTAAATTAATATTTAGTGAATAGAATGTGAAAACGAAGTGCTAGAATTATTTTTCAATTAGTAAAACATGGGAAATCCAAAGACAGGAACTGAGTTTTTAGCTTTGGGACAGGAGATGGAGGAGATGTTGTTTTATCAGCTGTGTACTGTAAAACATTCTAGGCTCCCAAAATTCTTTCTTTAATGCAATTCATATAGCAAAGGCTGTAGAATCCTACAGCCATAATGACTCTAGAAGTAGAAACCTGTTGGATGTGTTTGTTTGTTTGTTTTCTTAGCTCTATCCACAAATTTTAAAAATATAGGTTCTTGTTAAGGTCACATTTATTACAATATAGTATTTTGTTCTCTGGAACTCTTATCAGTCAGCATCCTGTAGGCATTCTAGGTCAGCCTGAGCACACTCGTTTTCTTGGGGATTAATTTAAAGGACAATTCACATATCAACAGTTCAGTGGCATCAAACTCCTAAACTTACAGCACTACTAGAAATTTTACAAAAGTAATTAATAGCCAAAGTCTGGATAATAGAGTATGTATGTAGTTTGAGCATACTTTCTAAAGCAAGCATTGATGAGCAAACATAGAAACTGGATCTTTCTATATATGAGGTGTAAGCTGTTCCTTTTTGCAGGGCTGTTTGAACTATGTACTGCCACCATACTTACAAGCTAAAGAGAATCTATGGAGGTAAAACAAAGTGGGGTCTAACCCAGTTCAACTCTCCTCAACTGCCAATGGAACAGGTACCTAGGGAGGAAACTAGCAGCTGAGGTCAGTGTCACCACTGGGCAGTGCAGCCAGTGGGCTGATATGTCACAACAGTAAGGGAGCACTCCACTGAATCCTGACTGAGCTGTCCACAGGTGACTCTCAGTCCTGGTGGTGTAGCCATCTTTGCAGTAGGATCATCAAGATCAGGCTTTTCTTTCCTGCATAATGAACCCAGCTCCTGCTGAGCTTCTGTGGCTGCAAGAGATGTGCCATGTGCTGTGTTTCAGAAAATGAGAGTGTTTACAGGTGTAGAACTATATTTATATCAACAAATTCAGAAAATGGGGATTGGAGCAATATAGCCTGTGTTTGGTGCATACAATAAAGTTAGTTGATAACTATGAAATATTAAAGCAAAAATCCTTACAAAAAAGTGTGGTCTAATCCCTATCCATCCAAGACTGAGCAAACTAAGACAGGGTATATTGATAGACAAACATAGCTGAGTCCAAAGTCATCAGCAGAACAGTGGTGATACTCTGGTGATTTCTCTGGCAATTACTCTGGCAAGGATTTCTGGCTGTCTTTTTCATATGCTGTTAGCCAAATGTGGGCCCATCCTAATGGATGGTGTGATCTTAACTTCAGCTGTCCAAAGTCTGATGTGCTCATCTTAAAATGAAGGTAAATGAGCTTCTTTTGCTTTACTTGGCTATGTAGTTCACTGAGATCAGTAAATTCTTGGTTTGGATGAGTAACAAAAAAATATAGGAGATATGTTTTTATTTGTTGCTCCTTATGCAGTAAGGAGAATTGCTAAGGATCCATCCTTATACTGTCAGACAGAAGTACAGATGAGTGTAGTTTTGGAGAGTCAGGACCTGCCATATGCTAGTATTAATAAAATTAAATGAGAGAAGTTGCAAGACTGTTTTGTTTTATACATGTGTATAAAACAGGCACTTTCAGCTACTTGACAAGTGTTGCCTCTTTGGGAGTAGCAGAATGACCCTGAAAGTTGGAGCATTGCTATGAAATGTGCCTATGTACTGTGGGTAGTGGGGAAAGACTGAGCTGCTGTTACCCACCACAAAAATCCAGGCTGCTCAGCTGTGCCAGCAAGGGAGGCAGGAAAGGGTGGTGAAGTTTGAATATTGAGTGAGTGGGCTGGACAATTCCTCCCAGGTCCACCACTCCTCTGTAGCAGGGAGCCAGCTGTCAAGTGTGAGGAGCCCAGGAGTGAGCAGGCAGCTCATGAGCAGCATTTATTATTTGAACTGCATGGAAAAGGCACCAGGCTTGATATAATACAAGGTTTTGTATAGTCTCTGATACTCCCTCTGTTCTAATTTTTGTCACTGCTGCTCTCTGGCTTTGGTCTACTTCTGTTGATGTCATCTCTTGCACTGAATATTTGTGCTTTGGGATTGTTTTATCTCCCTCTTTCCTTCAAAAAACACAGGCAGAATTCATTTAGTTGGAATTAACAGTGTATGTATCTAGATTCCTAAGCAAATCAATGGGATTAAATAGATATGTGGAAAGATGGAATTTTAGCTCTGAATTGCTACTTACAAGGTTTAATAGCTCTTTGAGCTACAGTTCCATAAGTGGAAGTGTTAGAAATGGTAACATCAGAGCTCAAAGATGAGTTAGGGTCAGCCCCTCACCCCTGCTTCCTGTAGCTATCTAGACACAGATGTAGTAAATGAGAGTTATTTGAAGAGATCTTAGGGGAATATCAGGAGGATTGCTATATTGCATACAGTGGCTACTGGTGACTTCATGTTGCCAGAAGGGGGAAAACTCAAATGCTTGTATTTTCTAAGCACAAATCTTAGCACTTGAACACTTAATTCATCAGGGTGAGCATCAGTTATCTGTGAGCTGCATGGGGCTGATGACACACAACTGAACAATAGCAACTGCATCCAGGAAAGCAGCAATGGGTAGTGTGCGGGTTACTAACCTCCTCTGTCCACAATGGAAGAGGCTGAGAGGTGGCATCTCATTTCTAGCACCCTGAGAGGTATTTGTGAGTGATGCCTGCAAAGCTTTCTTACTGTATCAGTGTTAGCAAGCAGAGTGAACACAGAGGTTTGGGAACGGTGGCAGGGATGAAAAATGGCATTTGGAAATGGGGCTTGAGAATGGCATAATCATTCCTGTCAAATCTGTGCCTTTCTTTCTGATTATTAGCCATTTTAAGTGAAATGGGTTTTGCATCTAGAACAAGTCTCTGAACAGATGATTAATGGTTTTATCTGTAATAACTTTACATTTTATAGAACCCTGCTAGGAGTCCGCATCTGGTGTGCCAAGCTATTTAAAGCTGTGTTAATTCTGTTAATTGCTCTACGTTTATTTGGATTGCTGGCACCTGCGGGCTTTAGGATAATGGGGGTGGGGGTGTGTGTGTACATTCTCTCTCTCTTTCTAGCTGAGAAAAATTGAGAGGACTATTTCCTCAGCTAGGAACAGCAACCTTGGCAGAACATCCTGGCTGGATTGGTTGTCCTTGAGATTTCCCTTGTTTTTACTACAGCTGAATGCAGTGAGATGCCAGCCAGAGGCAAGATGTTCCCCTGATTGGGGCAGGAGGTAGGCGGACAATCTGCTTTTGCATGCACTTGCCAACATGAGGCAGCAGCAGCAACAGGGAAGGAAGCCAGTGATTTTTCAGAAGGCTGGTCAAGTCCATACCATTCTGATCCTGCTTCTCAGCTGCCTTCCAGTGTTCCTTTTCCAGTGTGGTTTTGTTTGTGAAGTGTTCCAGTGGGTTGCAAGCCCTGAACAGATGTGAAGATAAGTATGCCGATGCTTTCTGAACTTATGTCAGAAAAAAGATCTGGTTGTGGAATTCAAGACATTTGAGGTGACTAAAACATTGCTGTGAAATGCGAGGAGGGCAGAATGATTGTTTTCATGTTTGCAGCTCGATTGGTCAAACCACTGGAACAATCTGAACCAGGCTCTGATGACAAAATTTTTCCCAATTTCTGGCAAGATTACCACATGGGCAGCAAAATGGGGAAGCAAAGGGTTTCCCTTATATTGTTAACTGCTAACTTAAATGTGCAGCAGAGCCATAGAGGTTTGGTACTTGGAGGTTTTTAGCTAATATGAGCTCAATGTAGCTACTGTCTGAGTGGGTAGAGGAGGTGGTTGTTCTGGTTATGTGTTGGGGAAGATGAAACAGGAAAGCCTTGGAAATATGATTGCCTGACAAAAGATTTTGGGAATATGAAAACTACAGGCAACATCGAAATGAAAGCCACTTTTGAAATACCAGGTCTTAGTTACTGAACAACTAGAAAACAATGGTATGGCCACTGAAGATAATCCCCTCTTGATGGAACAATACCCTCTGCTTGCAAACAGGTCCAAGGGTCAGAGCAGACCCTACTAGCTCAGCAGAAGGGGTCCAAAGAGTAGTTTTTAGAAGTTAAGATGTAACACTCTATGGTAATATAAGAACTCTTATAGGCTGTATGTAAATGTTATAGGATTTGTATCTTGTATTAGATTGGTTAGTGACAATTAGAATATTCAGTACAGAAGATGATTTATTGTATTGTAACTAGGACTTCTATACTTTCTCACTTCCATTCTCTCTTCTATTCACTCCTTTCCTCTCTTCCACTTCCACTCTTGCTCTTACACCCTCTCTCTCTCTCTCACCTGCTTACTCTCTTGGGCCTGCTCAGAGCTGAGTCTGGCAGCTCTGAGCAGTGCCCCAATACCCACGCCCTTTACAATAAACCGACTGTGTCCCAAGACCTGCCTATAGAGATCTCTCCGTCTCCATCCGTCACCGTCTACGTCCGGCCGTCCCGACTGGACCCCAGAACCCCACACCCAGAACCTACAGTTACGTAGGGACCATTTCTCTCACACCTCTGATATGGATTTCAGGTCTATGTTTTAACTTCAGTGATGCTAGGACCACTTCTCAACTAATAGATAATTAACTAAGAAGATCAGTTCACACTCTATTACTTGTTTTATGGCTGTGTTCAAAACTGCAGTTTTTCTTGAGAAGACCAGTGTGATGCTAAAGATCTGTTCTCCTGGTGCTGATGATGTATTTCTGCAGCTGCCCTGTATAACCCCTTATGGTGACTGATTAAATGGAATGTTGGTTGTAGCCTCCCAAAGGAGTGGGACTGCCATATCACCCTTCTCAAAGATGTAAAGAACTGTAAAGAAAACCTCATATAGCAAAGGGAAAAGCTTCAAGAGTTCGATAAACCAGGATCCTTGTGATGACGTGCCACTTCTAAAGGACAAGGCTGTCATATTTGTTATCTCTCTCAAGTAGAAGCTGTTACTGGGGATGCCCACTTTATTTACTCTAAACAAGCTCTAAACAAGTGTATGGTGTTTTCATATTTAAGAATGGGTTCTTCCTCTGCAGCTTCAATATTCAGCTAACAAGGTAAACTATCAGCTGAGCACTTTCCTCCATTTCCCTGGTTTATATACCAGGGCTGATTTGTCCTAAAGTAGCCTCATCCAAGGTAATGAGAACACTGAATGCCTCCATTCTCCTTTAGTTTGGTGTGCTTGCTTCTCTCTCCTTGTCCGAGCCTGGTTCCTGTTATTCATAACTGACACTAGTACACCACATAGATGTGCAGTGCTGTCACTTCCTCTCTCTTCTCAGTTTTTTTCTTACTGTGTATTTCTCATATGTTCTCTAATTAGCATATGCTTAGCTCTTCTGGCTTCAGGCTAGTTTTCATGTTTACAACCTCTGTGACACATTTTGTTAGAACTTCACAACTCATATATCATAGGAGAAATTAATTATGCATGTAACTTATTAGGTTAATAACTTTCATCTTATTGTGAGCTTTACATAAAGTTACGCATTAATAATTCAAAGGACAGCTTTGACATTGAGTGCATTTTCTAAAGCACTTCTATCCCTTCTTAGAAGTTTTGGGTCTGTGTGAAAACCACAAATAGTTTTTAAAAACTTGATTCCAGCTGGTTCCACATTTCTCTTGGGAGGCTGGATTTGCCTGTGCATCCAGCAGAGGAAGGCAATTAAATATTGGTATCCTCTTTGGTTTTGCAACTGGAATTTAAGAGAAAAACTTGGTATGTATGAGGACACCTTTTGGTAAGAATCGTTGAATGGTTTGGATTGGAAGAGACCTTTAAAGGTCATCTAATCTAATCCCTCTGCAATGAGCAGAGACATCTTTTACTAGATGAGGCTGTTCAGAGCCCCATCCAGCCTGACTTTGAATGTTTACAGGGATCTTACCACCTCTCCGGAAGGCCTGTGCGAGTGCCTCACAACCCTCATCATCAAATATTTCTTTCTTATATCTAGTCTAAATTTGCCCTCTTCTAGTTTAAAAGTATTAGCCCTTGTCCTATTGCAACGGGCCCTGCAAGAAAGTGTGTCCCTGTCTTTCTTATAAGCTCTCTTTAAGTACTGAAAAGCTGCACTGGAGTTTCTGCAGAGCCTTCTCTTCTTCAGGCTGAACAATTCGAACTCTATCAGCCCATCCTCATAGGAGATGTGCTTTTGCCCTCTGCTCAACTTTGTGGCCCTCCTCTGCACCTGCTCCAGGGCCTTTCAGTTGACCTTGTTAAACATCATGAGGTTCCCATGAGCCCATTTCTTGAGCTTGTGCAGGTCCTTCTGGGTGGCATCCCATTCTTCAGGGTGTGTCAGCTGCAACACTCAGCTTGGTGTCATCTCCAAACTTGCTGAAGGTGCATTTGATGACACTGTCTATGTCGTTGATGAAGATTCTGAACAGTCACAGTCCCACATGTCACTGATCTCCGTTTGGGCATTGAGGCATTGACCACAGCCCTTTGGATGCAACCAATTCCTTGTCCACTGAACAGTCTGTCCATCAAATCCATATTTCTCTAATTTAGAGAGAAGGATGTTGTGAGGAGCTGTGTCAAAGGCCTAGACCTGAAAACTGCCTCCTCAAATACCCAGGTATGTCTAACAGATCAGCTGTGTTGCAATACTCCCCTTAAACCATTCCACAGACTCCACTTCTTTGAAGTGCAGCAGACAAGCTTTGATGGTGGTGGCAAGGACTTAAGAACAGTACTGGCATTGTATTTGAACTGTCGCAGCCAGAACCTTCCTTGGTTTTACTGGGGCCTCAATAAGTGTGTGGACAGGAGAGTTTTGGTAAATGTAGTCTAGCTTTCAAAAGTCTTTCAGTGATGTGTCCCACCAAAATGCTCTTCAGGAACTGAAAAAGCAATGGCAGAGAAAGAAGGTCTGGGCACAGAGGAAGAACTGGTTGCAAGGTAAAAAACAGAATGCAATAAAGAGAATGCACTCAATAGTTCCCATGGGAGGGCCCTGGTGGAAAGACTTTTGGGATCCATGCCGAGGTCTGAAAATTCATTAGTGGAATTATGAGTGGAAAGGGATGTGGATGGAGACAGCATACATTTTACTGAGAATATGAAAATTTTCAGATGAGGATTGTCTGCAGAACTGCAGAGGATGACCTAGTAATGCTGAATGTCTGCACAAATAAATAGCAAATTAAATGTGTGTAAACACAAATTGAGGTGTTTATACTGGGAGGAGGAGAGAAAAGAATCGCTATTATGTGTAAGTGATGATAGACTTTGAGCTGCTTCTGATATTTTATTAAATAATTATTTAACAATATTTGCTCAGGGGTCAATATTGGGCAAGTAATCACATCTAATATTATGCATTTCTAGAAAGGGAATAAGAGTGAAACAGAAAATATAATGATGTCATTAAATACAACCACACTGGACACTGTCATCCTGTCATTTTAATCTCAGAAAGGGGAGAATGGCAACAAAGATCATCAAAGGTTATTAGAGAGACTTCTGTACAAGAACTGTCATTACAGTCTGGGGCTCTTTGTAACAGAACTGATGGAAAAAGGGTATGACAGTGGGGAATCATAGTGTACTTTCTGTTTCTTTTTGAATATAGTGACTAAGTGGCATCAAAAGACAAAGGCAGGGCAAGCTTCAGAACAATCAAAAAGAAATATGATGGCAATTAAAGTAATGGAAGTCCTTGCCATGGGATGTTACTGTGCCTGGAAAAACTCACAGAAGAAAAATTATTGATGGTGTATGAAATACAAAGACATCAGTTTCTGCATGCAGACTCTCACAGCCCCAGATAAGTGGAGTCTGTGAAATGGTTTGATGGGTGGGTATTGCTACACAAATGCTCTGTTAGACTTGCTTGGGTATTTGAGGAGGTGGTTTTCAGATATAGGGTACTAATCCAATGTAATATGGAGAATTTTATAGGTTTTAAATGTTTATTTGTTTGTGGAGAATTTATTGTTTAAATATTTCCTGATACAGGTACGCTATTTCTAGGTTCCCTGCAGTATTTCCAAGTTGATATTCCGTTTGCTTTGCCTTATATTAACTACAGTGTGCCACAGCCCACCAGAGGCCGTAGTACACATAATCCCTTCATTGCAAGTATTGCATAGCAAGGTCATGTTCCGGAAGGCTTGTACACAGCCGAGGGTGAAGGCAGCAAAGAATCAATTTGGTATGAAGTTTGACATACAGGTTTGTGCCGCAATGTGTAGATGTGTTAGGAAGAGCTGGAGGAGCAGACACAGAAGGATTTAGAAAAGGCTGGAGTGCCTCATGTTGGCAGGAGGTGTAATAATGCCCCTTTGAATGAAAATGAGTTCATACGTGTAGGCAGCCTACGTTTGAGGAAGTTGCTTTAAGTGAAAAGAAAAACAAGGAGGGCTAGATGAATCCCAGATGTTTGCAGGAAAGTGCAAAACTCGCTTGCCTTCTTTTACCATTTGTAATTATTAAGGCCCCCAGAACAACTAATCAGAAATGACTATATTAGAAGTAGTTTTACAACTCTGCTTGTTGAGCTGCATTGTAAAAGGATTTGTCTTTCAGTAAATATGATCTTTTCATGCATAGAATTGGGAATTCTGTAAAGGTTTGGAGGGAGATTTCCAATAGGAAAATCTCCCCAGATCAATATGGGCTGTGGTAGCAGTAGACAGCTCTCAAGCCTTATCCTGGATTTGGGGATTTTTTCATCCATGACTGACTGTCAGACAGTGAACATTTGTATTTTCTTCCCTGTGGTTGTAACTGTGGAAGTGACTATTAAGAAGGTTTATTACTGCCAACTGGACCCCTTTTCAGAGCACTGAATCCATCTGGAGTTGTCTTTTACAGGAGACTTAAAACCCAAGGAGCATTTTTTACTTTCTCAGAACGGTGGACTGATGCTGTGTAAAAAAGGGATGAAAAGTGTTTACCCTACTTGGACAAACTCCAGAGAATAACAGATATTAGAAATAGTAAACATCTGTCAGGTCACCTTGTCCATCTTCTCATGCCAGGAGTCCCATTGTTCCCTTCAGTGTATTAACTTGGAAACATTTCTACAAAGAGTTATTCTCCATGGGACTGTGACTGTCATTTTCTGTGTTCTGTTTACTGCTCCTAAAGATGTCTTAAGGACAAGTAAGACTTCTCTTTGCACCTTGGTTTCTTTGCATTTTGGGTGCTGTAGACTTAGCAGCAAACATATATAAAAACAAAAAGCAACTAAATTGAAAATAATTATTTGGAGAATTGCACGTATTAGCACTATTGAGTGAATTAAACACTTTCTCAACTAAAAAATTGTGAAAAACTGGCCAAAGTTATTCAACAGACAAGTGGCAGGATCAGGAATAAAAACCAGGAAACATAATACCCGATCTATTGCTTAACTCAGCAGAATACAAACGCCTGATACTCAAATTGAGTCCGTAGTCATATGTCCTCTTCCTAATTGAGGGATTTGTGGCATGTAAGGGTTTCAAAATATCAGAGAGTTTTAAGGTCCAAAACCCCCTCCATACCCAGCTAGCTCAGCCTTCAGGTGATTATCTAATTATCCCCAATTATACGTGGATTCAGAGTGTTCATAAACAGCAAACACCAAGCCTCACTTTCTCCTGTGTCCCTCACATTACATCTAATAATTTGGACCTCTTTTTAAGTTTTTGTGTTGGTTAACCACCTCCTACTACAAAAGCAATTGGGCCTTTAATCTGTTTGGAATTTGTCTTGACAATGCCCCCTAAATGTGGATCCTTTTGATGCAGTTTTCTACTGGAACAAAGATGCTTCAGAAATGTGGTGGTTTTACTTCATCTGCGGTAATCAAGTCTTTTCTTTATTTATCTTTCGAAAAAATAAACCAATGGAGCTTCTTGTCTTTTATGCTAAGGCATTTATTCTGGTTTTCAAATCCTGTTGAAGCTGCTTGATATATTCTTTGCAACTATTTAGAGTCCTTTCTTTAAGAAAATGTAGACATTAGAATGATACCTAGGGTTACAGTGCATATGGTATCAGTGCTGCATATTGCTTATTCTAGTCATTTGTCCTGAGACTGTATTGCCCTTTTGCCCATAGTATTTTACTGGAGGCTCACATTTTCTCCTCTGATGTTTTCTGAATTCTTTTCAAAGGTGCAGCTCCCTTGCAGCTTCCCCTTCATGGTTCTGTAGTTCATGGCCTGTCTTCTATGTTTTTAAACTTATATATTTGAGTATTCAAATGTTTTAAAAGCTGCTTGGAATGAAAGGGCCTGGACTTCCATGCGCTACGAATCACACTGTACGACTGATCTGTCATTAAGGTTGTTCAGTGGTCTGCCAAACTTGGTGTTACCTTCAAGTATCAGCTTCAGTGCTTTTTATATTTACTTCAAGGTAATTGATAAAATATTTAATACTATTGCATCAAACATAAATTCTTATGGTGCATTAGAAATACCCTTTATCAATAGTGCTACCCCACTGACAAATACTTTGTGAGACTTGTCAGCTGAGGACTGATGATCTATCTATCTATCTATCTATCTATCTATCTAATATTATGTCCAGTTTTGTTATTATATGCTGTTTATTTGAGCAGAATTGTCTTCTGGTGTTCAGCCAAATACCTTAAAAAATGTTTCATCTGTGCTTTCACCACTGTCATTCAAATTATATCAGGTTTATTTGACAAAAGCTCCTTTTACAAAGGAAGATCTAATGACATTAAGTATTGTATTCCTCTCCTTTAATGTTTTTATTAAACACTTCAGAGAGAAGCTGTTGTGCTATTTCCTCCAGGGTTGATGTTTCCTCCAGGCTAAACCATTCTATAGTTATACATCTTGTCCTGTTTGGCTTTTTAAAACATTCACACAACATTATCATTCTTTTATTCTTCTGTTATCTTTCTTTTATTCCAAGATTAAAAATAAACCCCAGTGATCATAAATCTCCTCATTCAGCTCTTTTAAGAAATTGGAGCAAGTGGCCCAAGTCTGTGAAATTAAAAATAAAACATGTTTATTCCTGGTAGCTGATCAACATCCTCTTTTATTCTCATGGATTGCGAAATACTTTTGTCATCTTGTGATATAAACACTTAGGTTCTTCATGTATTTATATCTGACAGAGAAAAAATATTGCATATTTCATAAATTTTAGAAGCTGAACCTTTTAAACAAAAAATTGCCATCCTGGTGTTATGATGGACTTTTGTATCAAGGTACAACTTTTTTTTAACCACTAGTGCATCCTATAGTGATTTCAAGAATTCATCTTTCCATTGGATCACTAGGAAATGTTGCACATTACTTCCAACCTGAATAGTTGTGATTTGGCTTTATCATTATGCTTTTATCTCTTAAACTAAAGCAGATCTCCTCTCTCAGATGGAGATTCCTGTAGCATGTAGATTTGGATCAGCTTGTAACCTACCTTTGGATGAAATAAATGGAATTAGTTGGACACCTCACCCAGTATAGTATAAGATTAAGGTTTTTTGTGTTCTTTGATGTTTTTTAACATATTTTTAAAAACATAGGCAAGATAACAGGCCACAGTATTATTAAATGGTTTCACTAATACTATATATATAATCAGTGGCTTTTGTCTGTACTTTCTTGATAGCTTCCTACTTTGACACTGAAGAATCACAGTTCGCCCCCTTCAGAACTGCTTTACAAAGGCATTTCATGTTCAATTGGTTATGCACCAAGGCATGCATGCTCTTTTCATAGTCACTATTTGGAAGGCTTAGATACGGTTCCCATTGTGTGAGAGTTACTTACAGTCTTTGATCCTAAACCTATAATCTAGCAATGGCCTGAACTGAAATAATGTGTCTGAGTATATATTATTATATGCATGTCAAAGTGATAAGTAATCTGAATTTTAGCTATCTTATTGTTCTTTTCCAAAAAACCACCTTAGGTGTCATGACTATGTAGTATCTGGAAGTTGCTCTGTGGTTGTAGTTCAGTTGAGGTAGGACTGAAAGTTTCTGGGCAGTGTCACTTTCCCCAGTGTGCTGCCTCAGTCTGTCTCTCGCTGGCACCTGGAAAGCTTTATTAATAATGCTTCTTCAATAAAAGTATAAGAAACTTCAAAGAAAAGTATATCTGTTTGCATATTTCCTCTTCTTGCCCTTATTTTTTTGATCCAAGGGATCCTAGGACATTGAAATAAGCCTGCAGTCCTAAATTTTTGGTAATTGATGGTATAGGATGATCCTTATGTTTCTCTGTGCTAGTAGAAACTGTCACTTGCAGTTTGGTCACTGCCATTTGCTACCTCCTCACTTCCCTGTCCTCACCAGTGTCTTCAACATGTAATAATCAATAGTAATTGTAGTAACAGTAGTAATAATGTGATAGTAATGTTCCTTTAGTGGTGTAGATTTTACGTTCAGTCTGGCAAAATGAAACTTGATTTTAGAAGGCAGTGACTATGCATCTTACACCTCTTACAGGAGCATGCAAGCCAAGTTTGCAGGACGTGATTAACATGAGGGGGTTTATTTTCTTGATTCAAGCTAATTTTAGGGTTTAACTTCCAGGGTCTAATACTTCTACATAAGCAAGGAAGAAAATGGCAAGAGGCTGATGATCTGCCTTTAAGAGGCACGTTAGCCTATGCAGGACAAAACAAATTTGTAGCACAGTGCAGAAACAGCAGTTGAGAACTTTTGTATTCTCTGGCTTCTGAACTTTTGTGGCTTTGTGAGGGACCTGGGACAGACATCTCCAACCCATCTTTCCTTATAGAAGGTCTTGGGAAATAATTCTTACCCTTAGTAATGCTTGTTGATAGACCTGCAAATGATGGGTTTGCAGTAAGAGATGTCAGGCGTGTGAGTGCCAGAACAATATGAGATTCTTGTGCTTTGGAGAGCAAAGAAATTGTGTTACAAAACCATACAGACCTTATGACAGAGTGACTGAGGAGTTAGAGAAAAAACTTGCCTGTTTGCTTACTATTTATATTGCTCCCAAAGCAAAATGGGGTGGGGAAGCATGGGGTAGCTGAAAAATGCAACCCTTTCAAAGTGTATTGCCCTAGGGAAAGAAAGAGAAAAAAAGAGTATAGTAAAGTATAGAAAACAGCAGCACTTTCAGAGTGCTGTAATCATCACCACTAATCCTCTCCTTTTGAGTGCCTTATGTGTGAAGGACCCAAGCCAAGCAGAACAATGACTGCCTTGAAATGGCAGGACACAGCGATGCTGGGAAACATCATGGGTTGAACACATATTCTCTAGCAATGTACTTTTCAGCATTTTCCTCTTAATATTCTACACATGGGGCTTTTTCATGTGGTTTTTGTGGCTTTTTTTCCTTTTTCTTAATTGCCCATTTGAAATAGTAAAATAATCAGAGCTGACATTGAGTTATTTGGAACAGGACTATAGGCAATAATGTGCCCAATCCAGTATAGTTTACATTAGAAATACTCAAAAGCCCCTGTTCTCATTTCCTGTGTTTCCTCCCTCATCTGTGCTTCTTTCAGGTTTGCCCTTGCCAATGTGAAAAAAAGAGAAATGTATGAAGGAGCATGCTTAGGTTCTGCAAAGTCCCATTGCTGTCCCATGTACAGCAAAGTTAGTTGCATCTTCTGAACTGATATCTTACTTCTGGATATACTGGAGGGTGTGGAAAGGCTGAATTTTCAGTCAAAAGTATTCTGGTGTAATCTCACCTTCACCAGTCTTTTCGCTAGGAAATGGTAATTCCGTCCTTGCGTGGCATTTGTCGTGGTTTAACCCCAGTGTACTAGTTTGAAAACAAACCAGTGGGAGGCACTAAGTCAGAATAA